>NC_049913.1:12328752-12560285 GCF_001411555.2 Juglans regia | reverse complement strand
TTTAAAATCCAAATCCAAATTGAAATGCAATTAATTTATAGCCCAAACAGGAGATTAATTTGGATTTTAAAGACCGAAATTCAAATCATACTCTCTCTAAATCCAGACATGATCAAAATATCGTACCATAAGAATCTTGGTTTGATAAAACATTGGACGTCAATGGGATTCCACGTAATTACGAGTATATATTGGTTCAATAAATTAGTTAGCATGCTACATATATTTATATATATGCGTGTGTTCAATATAGGGGTACATCTGGCGCGGCTCATGACCTAGCGAATTCGCCTTCTCCAGTTTTGGTTTCTTGTCACGACAATAATATTGTACAGGAACCTGGCGCCCTATTATTTATCATTATTTATAGAAACATTAAGTCTCTATCTTCACTCACATAACGAACGTCGATAAGTAATTATGGATACCTAGCTTTGGGATAATGGGTCGGCTGAAAGATATTATACAGAGAATATTACATCCTATTATTACTGCATGCGGTGATCAGTGGCCATAAACTTTACGGCCTGACCAAAAGCTTACATACCAAAGCACATCTTAATGCTCTATTTAACACAAGATAAATATTATCTACTTTTCTACCTGTTTAAGGTTTCTCCTAGCTGGTCCAAGGCATCATGAATTGGCAGACATGAATTATTATGTATGGGTCGACCTGTACGTACTGCATGCATGGCCTCATCGTTTTCTAGCGCTCAACTTGGAAAAACTTTAATTCTAGTACCACTGCTTTACATTAGATCCTGTACGTACGTGTCTGTGACTGTGATCACAAAAGGCTCTGTGTATATACCAGAATCTAGTCACTGGTGATACTGTATCGATGCAGAAAGCAGGAAAGGAATGGGTCCAGAGGATATAGAGCTGTACGTGCAGTGTAAAAAGATAGATAGAATGGCATATATATGGCCACTCACCTTCATATTCCTAACCTCAACTAATGTAGACCCTATGCTGTCCATTTTCAGTCATGACGACGTACACTATTATATATCCCTCTTTTTTATTTCACTAGCTACGTACCTTTTATCGACACCTTACATTTGTTTCCTTTTGATTCCCAGCGTAGGCGTATTGTATATATACAGAACTAGATCAAATGTGGATGGGGCCATTTTTCATAAAGACAATAGTGCAGGTGTGGGCATCATTGCAAGAGATCATGAGAGGAAGGTCTTATTATCAATAATTATGAAAGAACAGGCAGTGATGGATCCTATAGACAGAGCTCTTGGCAATTCTGAAGGGACTACAATTCTGTATTCCCTTAAGACTAAAAGATCTGAATATTAAAAGTGATTCCCTTCTCTCAGTGAAAGTAGTAACAACTTCTGAAGTCTCAAACAAACTTGGTAATATAATATCAGATATCAAGCACCCCATGAGTCGTATTCCTACTTGTACAATTTCTCATATCAACAGGGAAGGCAACAGGCAGCACACATACTAGCAAAATTTGCTTGAAATGTAGAACATACAAATGTATGCTGGTATTCTAGTCCAAATTGTATTAATTTGGACTAATTTATCCTTTGGACTAATTTACATTTGTAATTCCTATTACCATTAATGAAAGTATTTCCTTTCAAAAAAAAATTAGTCTTCATTTATCTTGGAAGCATATTGTTACTTTCTTAACCCATTGTGGAAAGGAAATAACCATGACTTCACTCCCAATACTTTTGGTACTCGAGGAAAAAAGGATGAGAATGAGGAAGAGAGAAAATGGATCATCCAATCTTATGATGGCTCAAGACACATGTTCTACCCAAAGCAAGATGAAGCAAAAGCAATTCAAGAAAAAAAATAGTTAAAAAAAAAATTCAAAGTAAACCATTTCAAAACTATTTTAAATGGGTATTACAAATCAAAGTGTCCTAGTAAGGAAAAAAACAAAATAAATTAAACAAATTGTGTTGACAGTTTTAAAAGTAATGCTCGTAAAACCACTGTTAGATTCATGGTAGATTGACTTTGTAACAACAAGACATATTTCCAGACATATTTTTCTCTTGCACCCACACTCACAAACCTCTATCTCTCTCACTCACACCACCGCCGTAGCCGAGTCCATGTGTCTCTCTCCTACGTTTTGTAAGTATCCTGAGAACCCTCAATTAATTTTGAATTGTACAATGGATGTTTCAGATTGGACTATGGAGGATAGGATTCATGAATGAATTTGGATGATGGAGTTTTCATTTGTGTGTTGTGGAGTCATTTGCATCAATTTGTGATGATTGTCTAAATTTATGATGTAAATCTAGGGTTATAATCTGAAACCCTAAATTATATTAGGAGTTTCAATATCGAAATCCCTAAATTAAATTCGAAGTTTCAATATTGAAGCCTCAATCTGTAATAATGTTTGCAATTGTAATTGGTTTTCTTGTATTTTTTTTAGCTTTTATAGCCTCACTATCACATACCCAATCCCAATGATCTCATCTTGGTTTGTAGTTTTAATTTTTAACTTTTTCACATATCTATATAATGTTTGTATTTACGATCTTTTTTTTATTTTGTTTTAAGGTTTTATGATCTCACACCCTCACTTACTCAACCCTAGTTTCAGGGTGGCAAACCCCACACCTTGCCAGGGTGATTTGGGAAAGGAGGAATCATAGCTTGGACAAGGGACGACGGCTTCCAAAATAAAGGGTTGCTTGGATTTTGATTTTCGCATGCTCTAGATGGTAAGCTTGGGAAGGAGGAATCACAGCTTGGGCTTTAGAGTTTCAAAAGGAGCCGATTTGGGGAAAGAGGAATCACAACTCAGGCTAGGGGATGGATGAGGGCTTCCATAACATAGGGTTTTTTTGTTTAAATTTAAACATTTAATCACATGGCCTCCACATATCGTGTCCACGTCTTGCAGTAAGGGGAGCGGTAACAAAGTGGGCGCCGAATAGTATTTTCCCGAGAAATATATATTCATGTACACGAAGTTTCCCAAACAGAACCTAGACAGAATTGTGTATATGATGTAGGGATGTAGGGCCAGACGAATATTAAGGCCATGAGTGGCCTTAGGCTCCCACAAGCTTTTTTTTATCCTCTTCAAACTTTTTCCTTCAAAGGAAGCTTTGTTACTAATTTGAATCAAATATGGAAATCCGAGTAGATCATAAATTAACTTAAGGATAGCAAAGACATACAGATATATGCACTACAAAAAATCTTGAGTTAAATATGCAGCCCTGCATTATGGTTGATACGGATAATGTGGAACATTATCCCCACAACTTATTACTTGGTGAAAAATTAATGTTGTGGGCCGCGTTCTTGGTGCATTGATGGTGAATTTAGTAAAACTTAGTAGTTTCAAGTATTGCATGCCTTGATGTTAAAAGCTACTTTTGTGACCACAATTTTGTATATATACTGATCACATCTAGCTATAAAGATCGAGAGAGATTGCTTCGTATCATTGAGGAAAGGTGAAAAGGAAAGGACGAACAAATAGACAAGATTAACGAGCTAGGGCAGAATTCCATCTTCAAGATTCTTAGGTTCCATCTAGCCCACAGTTCCGTCTAGGTTCACGGCCACATACGGTACCATCATCTATCTATTCACTAGCTGAAATAGAACCAAACACAAATATAGGAATAGAAACATAGGAACTGCCTATAAATATGTGTTGTCGATATAGCCACTTCCTAAACAAACAATCATGCACGCATAAAGTCAGAGTAACAGCGCATGCATGCATCAGGTGTCCCCTAGAGTTCCCCTGAATACTTCACTACGGAGTATAGACTCTTCAAACTTATTAGGCATGTCGTCTTTCCTACTGAAGTGTTTGGGGGAACTCCTGGAGTCATTTGATATTATATATACTTCTGCAAAAGGCAACACGTCTATCTTGCTTTGTTGTTTTTAGCTTGCTCATTATATGTCGTAATAATTACTAGTCCTTAATTTCTACTTTCTGTTTGGTACGTAACAACTTTTTAGTCTTTCTACGACAATGAGAAGGGAAGGCTTTGTTTTCTATATTAAAAGGAGTTTATATAATGTCCATGGAAGCATGAATTCATGATCAATATATCCCTGATGTGATTTCACACATCAATAATATGATCTATTGATGCCAAATTAATGTAATTGTCTTTATTAATTCATGAAGCAATGACAAGGATATGTGTGTGTGTGTGTGTGTGTATCTTCTTAACGGAAAATGTTTGGTTGTGCTTTAGGTTTGTTCTCTGATTTTGATCGCTTATACATTTTTATTTTTTTGATGTTAAAAAATCCAAAGTATATTAGCGGTCACAAAAACCAGGGCCTGTAGCAAGACCACTTCTTAATTATAAAAATAAAGGCTCCCATAGGCTTTTTTTTATCCTCTTCAATCTTTTTCATTCGAAGGAAGCTTAGTTACTAATTAGAATCAAATCTGGAAACTTGATGGTGAACTTGGCGAAACTTTCTGCTTAATTTCTAGTAGTTACAACTTTCAAGTATTGCATGCCTTGATATTAAGAGCTAGCTGCTTTTGTGACCACAGTACTTTGTTGTATATACTGACATCTAGCTATAAAGATCGAGAGAGAGTGCTTCGTATCATTGAAAAAAGGTGAAAAGGAAAGGATGAACAAATAAGATCAGTAAAGAGCTAGGCCGGCAG
Source organism: Juglans regia (assembly GCF_001411555.2). NCBI lineage: Eukaryota > Viridiplantae > Streptophyta > Magnoliopsida > Fagales > Juglandaceae > Juglans > Juglans regia. Next base: position 12,555,631 of record NC_049913.1, on the reverse strand, counting down.
AATTCCATCTTCAAGTTTCTTAAGGTTCATCTTTCCCACAGTTCTGTCCTGGTTCACAGCCACATACGGTACTCCCATCTTCTATCTCTCCGCTAGCTGAAACAGAACCAAACACAAAGAATATAAACATAGGAACTGCCTATAAATATGTGTTGTTGATATAGCCATTTCCTTAATTACAAACCAGGGGCCCTATAGCAAGACCACTTTAATTACAAAAATAAAAGCCTTGCTTTCTACATATAGTCGACCCTCCAATTGATTAACATGGGCCTGATCATAATTATATAACGTGCATGCATGCATGCAGTTCTTTAGAAATGCCTGATTAATTAGTAGAGTCCTATATATCTTTTTGTTTCTTTCGTTTGCTAATTATCCCCTTTATTTTTTGTGTAACAGGCAATGATCAGAATTTACAACGTTGCGGGGGAAGTATACAAAATTAATGCCTCGCATTCTTCAGCTTGCATTCAATTTTCTTTACCCATCATAAATTCGGATGGTGGCAAAGGTAGATTAATATATAACTTTTTTAGTTATTTTATGGTCCTCCGTTTGTCACCATATAAATATTATTAAAAACGATTTATTGAATATTTTACTTCCTAGTTCAAATCTAGAAAATCAAAGGAGAAATACTCATGTAATATCAAGATCAGGCTCGTTTGGACAATTATTGAAATATTTTAAAATTTTGTGAATAGTAGTGAAATGATTTGAATTAAAATATTTTATTAAGTTTTGGAAAATGGGAGAGAAAAAGTTGAATAAAAATATTATAACATTAAAAAATTATTTGAATATTATTTTTATTTTGAAATTCGTAAAAATTGTATTGATTTTTATATTTTGTTTTGAAATTTATAAAAGTTGTACGTACAGTTTTTATGTTTGGATATTGATAAAGTAATTATTAGATTAAAAAATGAAAATTGAAATTAAAAAATTTTTTATATTTGAGTGATATTTATCGATGAAATTATGAAAAATTTTGATAATTATGTGTCTGATCTCTATATTCAAACCTCCCCTAAATATTACCTTATTCACTGGCTACTCTAAAGGGACTCTTGAATATCTTTCCTTTGAAACGATGTCTTCCATATATACAACCTTAGTTAATTTTGTACTAGATCCAAAAACGATAGAGGGGCGGGAATTGCATAGTAATAACTAGCAAAAAATGGAGGAACATAAATAAAAATAGGAATTTAGCGTACTAGCTAGGCTGACAACCACAGGCAGTCCGGAGAGTAAACTCCACAAATAAAAATGAAAGAATATATATATATATTACAATCTCCCAAGTATAAATTAAAGAATATAAGCTCTCTAAAAAATTAATGGGGTCCCTTATTTATTTATTTTGTCTAGAAATTACCCAAATTCAGTAAAAAGATGGAAATTAAAGAAGATCACACATTTTTCATGGGTTCTAGAATTCTGAACATAATTTCTTAGTCATTTTCTAGAATTAACTTGCACAGAGAGTCCAACAAGCTACGAAGACTCTTCACCTCCCGAGGCTCCTACTTACTAAGGTCAATGGATATAGAGGTGAGATTAGAACAAAACATGCAGAAGAAGCTCTAGATTCAATCACAAAAAACATTCGAACAGTAGCAAATAATGATGTCTCAAAATTCTATGCCACCACAATCCTAGAACTTATTTTCTTTAGTTGTCTTTTTATTATTCTGACTCAATATTGCAACATTTGAACAAATGTGATGTCTTAAATACAATATCTAATATTGGTTTCATATTTTGAAATTACAACTTACTTTATCATGAGTACAGCTCGAATGTGAAATACCAAGTTCGAACGGTAATTTACAATTTATTACACTTCAAATGCATTTTAGCTTGTGTTCGAATTACCAATCAAAACCATTCGAATGACTTGAGAATCAACAATTTTGTTTGAATTGATTAATTGTCTGTTTGAACAGACTTCATGTTTGAACGTTTGAACAAATAATAGTTTGTTCGAACACATTTTTCATCATTCAAATGTACCATGTACCATTCGAATAAAAATATTGAACTACCAGTTTGAACAAATGTTTTCAATTCGAACGTATATAAATCGTGTTCAATCAGATTATTTTTTTTCGAACCTAAATATATATGTTCGAACACAAATAAATTGCTTGAACACTCCCTCCATTCGAACCGGATCAAACAAATTTGTATCGTTTGAATCGAATTTTGATAGAGTTCAAATAGTTACCCGACCGTCCGAACAGTGCATGATCCATTCGAACGATTTTTTGGGACGAAAATGTTTCGTCTCAAAGCAATATTCTCGTTCAAACATTTTCGATCGGTTTTGCCAAATTTCTTCACAAAAACTTTTTTTGGGACGAATTCAAATTTCATCTCCAAAACCTTTTTGAGACGGACCTTTTGGGATGAAATAGAGACAAAAAATTTTCGTCTCTAATACTCTTCTGGGACAAAAATGCATTCTCTTGTAGTGTGATGCTAAATATGGCCAAATAATCAAAATGGAATTAGATAAGAAAGTGTCGTAATCAAATTAGAGTTGCTTACTCTTTATAAACATTTGACTCAATAATTCTTTTGTGAACTTAATATATTATTATACTCAACATTATTCTTTCCTAACCTTGTTACACATAAAGTAACAAAGTATATCACTCATACAAAGTATCTAAAATAATACATATAACACATAAAAATCTATACAGTAAAAGAATATATGTAAGAATATATATAGATAAATATTACAAGTATTATAACGAGTCGAGTCGAGTTTATACAAACTTTGTTCACGAGCTTAAATCGAGTCCGGTTGAGATTATACGAGTTTAGCTCATTTAATATTAGAACCAATATTAGTGGTTGCGAACAACTCATTTATCAAATGAACCGAGTTCGAAACGATTATATGGAAGTCGAACTCAAACTATTCATAAGTGGCTCTGTTCATTTGCAGCCGTAGCTGCTACCCTACAAAGGCCACGCCTTCAAACTTGGTAATCATTGCAAACTACTTGGTTAACTCATGAAAAATTAAGTGAATTTGCTTGGTCTAAAATGAAATAAAATTTTCCAAGGAAACAATAATTATCTTTTTGCGTCCACCATGATTATAATTAACTATACAAACAAATTTTGGGATAATTTGTTAATCTTGTAGATCATAAATAAATGGGCTTTTGATAACCGTGCATTTCATTTGGAAGGTACATTTTTGGACCACAATATATGATGAAAATTCTCACTTTGATTTAGAAATTGTCACCATGTTCTGCCATGCTGCAAACAATGGCATGCATAGCACCGACTAATTAAACATATGTATTATATATATATATATATATATATATACAAAATCTCTTAATGGTGCCTCATTACGTGTAACTGTTTTTTTTCCTCTATGTTCTAATTAATTTCGGTGTATTTAACACTTAAACTAGCTCTGTTAACCTTCTCAGCTAATTGTTTGCATGCAATCAGTTAGCAGAACTTCATGTAGAAATAATGGAAAATTAAATTACTTGAGTTCAAATATAAACATCTACGTACGTACGTGCATTGCATGAGCCGGATCAAGCATTACTATTGCAGGACGGGCTTTCAAAGCTTATTATTGGAATCATCAGATGATTTGAGAAGTGCAGGCTATGCCTTGACAACATTCACAATCGCTCGAAAGGAATTATAATATGCCTTAGGAATTGGAGACTTTATCTGGCAACATCATAAAATGGCTTCAAGTGTAATGGCTTAGGAATTGTAAATAGTAGTAAGCTCATTACTATTTACAAATTTCAACTCACAAATTTGACTACTATTCATAAACCATCTCAACCCATCTCATCTTATTTCTCAATCCAAACGGGGTCTAAATCAAATAATGCATCACAAGAAGAAAAATATTTTAGCTACAAACAGATTTCACAAAAAAATACTCATAAATTGATGTGATTTGATTATGTGATACATTAAATTTACTTTACAATAAAAGTGACTTTATAATCTAACGTATCACAGCAAGACACATCAGTTTGTGAATTTATGTTGGGATAAACCAAATATCAATGGCTGATTTGAAGTATCGCTAAGGAAATAAACAAAAGAAAATAATGACAATTACACACAAAACACAAAGATTTAAATGGTTTGGCTCAATGTGAGTCTACGTCCACTGGCTGGGTCGGCATCAAAGATTTCACTATAAACAAAGATGCAGTACAGGAGATTTAATACAAAAATTCTTCTCAAATAATTATCTCTGCCTCATGTCTCTCTCTCACGAGTTGTTGCCTCTCAAAATGCAAACAAACATAATCGTGCAAATGAGCATCGTTTCATATTTATACTGAAACGGGGAACCCTACTTTTCAAGCATTCGCTCAAAGGAAGCGTCAAGCAGTGCTGGAGTGAACGTTAGGGTTTGGCACCCTGCTCGAGTTGACTGTCGAGCGAGTGTTGAGCGAACTGTCAGGTTGGCATTCCACTCGAGCTGACTATCAAGTGGGAGTCGAACGAACTCTTGTGTTGCACCATCTTGGCATCCTACTCAAGCTGACTGTCGAGTGGGAGTCGAGCAAACTCTCGAGTTACACCATATTGGCATCTCGCTCGAACTGACTATCAAGCATGAGTTGAGCAAACTCTAAGGTTAGTGCTTCACTCGAGTGGCAGAGACACCGCTCGAGCGACTAAACTGAAGAGGCGCTTTTTCAACTACATTCAAGCCACCTCTCAACAAATCTCCACCTTGGCTTGAACTCTACCAAGCCTAACACAAAATCCTCTGAGCACAAAACCAACCCCTTCACCAAAACCCCTAAGGGAATCACATACCCCTAACACCAATCAAGTCCAAACAGAGTTTGAAGTTGTAGACTGCAACTGACTTTGTCATCATATCTGTTGGATTCTCAGAAGTAGCAATCTTCAGATCTCTACAACACCCTCTGTGACAATCTCTCTGAGAAAATGATACCTGACATCAATATTTTTTGTTCTCTCATGATACATTTGGTTTTTGGTCAAATGTATTTCACTTTGACTATTACAGAATACTGAAAAGTAGAAAAGTATTGGGCAGACAGAGGACAATGGAAAACAAAGAATTGCATGTGGCGTCTCGATTTCAATCGACATCCAAGTATTCTCTAGCATGCATGTTCATCTAGCCAAAGTTGCGTCTAGGTTCACTCGGTATAGCTTTCGACATTTTGTCTTCTTGATGAAGGCACCATATGCAACTAAATGCAAAGAGATAGAGGAATTGATCCCAATAAATAGAGGGGTTCAATTGCCACTTTGAATCAAGCAACTAGTTGGAACAAATTAGATTATAAACATCAGATATCCCCTACTGTTCCTCGGAATGCTTCATTGGGGAATCTCTTTTAAGAAAAGTGTTGTCTTCTCCTGATCTCCCCACTGAAGTGTTTGGGGGAACTCTGGGTGTCATTTTATAATATTACTAGGAATGGTTTAGAGCGGGTTGATGACCATCTTATAATCAGGCCCCAACTTCATGAACACATACATGCAGTATCCATTTACACATGTATTAGTAGCCTAAATAGTAGGGTTTTTCGTTTATTTTACGTCAATGGTCTTTAAGGAGGCCACGAGTTCTTTTTTCCCCCCGTTGTTGCTATATATCTTTTGCTGCTTGTAGATTGGTAATGACTATAATGCGAAATGATATTTTTGTTAACCATCAACTCTGATTTCATTTCAGCTTGATTCTTGCCACTGAGAATCCATCAATCAGTGCAAGATTATGAAGATCAGCACAGAGATAATTCTGCATAGAGAAAAGTTCTATTCATTTCCACGTTTACTCTTCTCATGTCCAGTTGTATGGATTTAATTCGCTAGCAGTAAATATTAGTCAATCTAGTCACTAGTGGTTTTGAATCGATGCAAAAAGCAGGAAAGGAATGGGTCCAGAGGATATAAAGTTGTACGTGCAGTGTAAAAAGATAGATAGACTGGCATATATGGCCACTCACCTTCATATTCCCTAACTTCAATTAATGTTGCCCCTATGCCGTCTAGGTTCACTCATGACTACGTACACTATTATATATCCCTCTTTTTTATTTCACTAGCTACGTACCTTTTACCGAACCCTTACAGTTGTCTCCTTTTGATTCCCAGCGTAGGCGTATTGTATATATATAGGAGACCAAATGAAAGAGGGAAATCATGAGAACGATTGGATGGGCAGTACTTCTCTTGCTATAAATTGTTGAGTGAGTGCCCCAACCTTACGTAGTACTCATCCAAACAAAACAAATGGAAAGTGGCAAAACAACATGATCAAATGTCCCCGAGAGTTCCCTTGACCACTTCATTGGGGACGTCGGACGTCTGTCTTTGAATGAAATGGTCATCCAGCTGCACTTTACTGATGTGTTTGGGGGAACTCCTGATGGCATTTGATTAGCACTTGGCAAAACAAGGTGCGCATGCATGCAATACTTCTTATATATATACATTATTGTCAGTACTAAGGGCAAGGTTAGGGATGGCCGTATATTATAATGCACTTCCCTCTTGATCGAAATTATACCATTCACTGTATAATATTATTATTCACTTCAAAGTAGCAGGGCTTTGCATTGAAGTTGCTATATCTCTCCTTTTTTCTTATTTTGAAAAAGTTTGTTTCATACCCTCATGCTATTATTGCTGCCTTTATAATTTATTTGGTAACTCAAACTATCAAAACTAGCTAGAAATTGAGATTCCCAAATTAGTAAATTAGTTTGGTAATATACAAAAATAATTCACAAATTGATATGTTTTTATATGATCATATGTTAGATTGTAGAGTTATTTTTACTCTAAAATAGATCTAACGTATTACATTAATCTAAGTCAATTTGTAAGTTTATTTTTATAAGATTGTTTTGTAAATGTAACACTTCTTATTTTTATATAGTTGATTAAGACACGACATGAGTTGAGATCAATGAAAGATTGGACATGCACGCATTGCAATTTTCATGGTCATCTATTAACTATGACTTAAGCAAGAGTTTAGGGTTGATGACATCGGTTTTGTTGCCTCTCTTGAACTAGAGTGCCCCTTTAGAGATTAGGGTTTATTTGTTATCCTTTGTGGTAATGCATTTTCTAATAAAGTTGATTTTCTAATTTGACATGGGTATCATCCTCACCTTACATATAGGGTAAACATGAGGTGGCTTAATTGTAGTTGCCGCGGGAATATTATTAATGTTGTTGTGAACGGATGGTCAACATTACCCTTATTTTATTTAATCAGTACTATTGTTGTTTTAGGTAGGGATAAAACTTTATGTGTCAGAGGATCGGATCTAGGGTTTCTCAACTAGATCTAGGGTTTGGTGGCTATGGGTGGGATTCTCGTGGCTGGAGCTAGGATTTGGAGGGTTTCGTGGTGTCAGGAGGAGGTGGGCTTTGGTGGTGTACAGTGGTGGGGCTGCGTGGGTGCTAGAGGCCGAAGGAGGACAGAGAGGAAGGCAAGGCCTCAACTAGCTGGGCACAGTGGTAGAGCTCGGCGTGGAGTGGTGGCCCATGACAGCTCGTGGTGGCTCGAGATGAGCACAACGGCACTGGGAGGAGAGAGGGTTGAGCCCGAGAGAGACCAAGAGAAAGGGGGAGATAAGGTGGGGCTCGGCTGGTCATGGAGGAGCAGGGGAAAGCTCTAGGGAAGGGGCTGGTGGCATCGAGGCATGGTGCGGTGGTGGTGGCAGCTGCAGGTGACGGCAGATCTAAAAGAGTCAGAGAGAGAAATGAGGCTCGGGGAGGAGGAGAAAGGGAGAGACGTGGGGCTGGGGGGAGGAGGTCGGCGAGGCTCGATGATGACGTCGCGAATTGTTCGCAATGGCGTAGGGGCAACATAGTGGAGAGAAATTGAGGGAGAAGATCAGACAGAAGGCTACAGGTTTCGGCTAGGTTGCGGGGAGAGAGAGAGAGAGAGAGGCCCGTGGGGGAAGAGATTGGCACGGGGAAGGACACCGACAATGGTGGCACTACTAGAAAAAGTCAGGGGGATTAGGGTTTCCCTTGGGGTTTTAATCTCAACCCTTCATCTAGGAATTCCCAAATTGATCTAACGGTGGAGATTTAAACACTCAAAATAACTAAATAAATAATAGAAATTCAAATAAAAATACAATAAGACTAATTTAAAAATCAATTTAAATTCTAAAATAATAATCTTTCAACATAAAATAAAATGAGGAAGTTTGCTAAATATTTTTAAGAGAAATAAATACATCTAAATAATAGAGTTTTTAACATAAAATGAAATGATGAATATTAAATAATACTCTTAAAGAACTAAAATTATTTAAATAAAATGATTTGCTAAAACTATACTATTTTCGGGGCTTCACATTATAAAAGTGTTTACTTTAAAATTAGGCTCGGTCCAATAACTCTAAAAATATTCCTCTTAAAATAATTGTGAAAAATTAAAATATTTCAAAGGCTTTAAAACACTAGGTCCCTTTTAAAAATCATCTGCAGTATTTAAAACACAACTATTTGGGATTTGAAATGCAAAGAAAAGCGAGTGGTCACAATTACATTGAAATACTACTTGAGAAGATAAATTTGTACAAATATGAGAGTAAAAGCTTAATATATACCTTGGATTAAGGGCAATATTAGTTATTTTCTATCAAATCATATATTTATATTCATTCCTCTCTTGTTAGTAAATATTTGGTTTCAAGCTTGGAAGTGATTCTGATTTTGATTTTGACCAAATTTTTTGTAGGATCTTGTTTATTTATGTATTGATTTCTCATACAATAATTTAGATTTTTTACACTTTTGGAAAAATCTTAATAATTTCGAATTTTTTAGCTATTTAAGTCTGACTTCTAGGCTTCATAAAATAATTTCAAATTTTACTATTAGTCAATATTATTGAGTGTTTTCTATGTGTTTTGGGAAAATCTCTTGTTATCTCTATTTTGATCATCTGTTGAAACTAGCCGTCTGAATTGAATGGTTTGGATTCAGAGATGAGTTGAGAAGAGTTGAGATGGTTTGTGAATAATAAAATAAAAATTGAATTTCTTATTATATTTTGTGTGAAAATTTAGGAAAGTTGTTTTAGGATTTGAAAAAATAGAATTGTTTATTATATTTTGTGTGAAAATTTGATAAAGTTGTAATGATGAGATGAGATGAGTTGAGGTGGGTTTTGAATTCAAACGAGGCCGAGTTCAGCATCAAATGATATCAAAGCAATATTAGTTATTTTCCTCGGACTAATAGTTCTAGTTTGCATCATTTGTATAGATTCATATTAGAAGTGAAACCAAATATTTACTAACAAAACAAGAATGAGCATAAATATATGATTTGGGGGAAAATAACTAATATTGCCCTTACTCCAATGAAGATATTAAGTTTTTCCTTCCATATTTGTACAGATTCATCTTCTTAAGGTAATACTTCAATACAATCAACGTAGAATCTGGACCTAGATACCCCATGTCAATTTGGATTTGCATCAAAGTAGTACATGTACATTCTTCAACCTCAAATCTTCTATGCCTTCACCACCAGTAAACAGTCGTGCTAACCACCCGTCCCGCTTCCCATGGTCATGTGGATCTGGATCAAGGTAACAAAATAATGGGTAACCTCTTCCAGAGCACCAAAATACTCACTACACTACACCTTTGCTAATCCAAGCTCCCAATAGCAACTTGTCAAACCATTTGTTGCAAGGAACAATGGCCCAAACCTCTGATCCCCAGCCAATTTCTTTTTTTAGTTTTCTTTCTTATATTCAGTTACTTTTAATATGATTAGGGAATCTTCATCTTCTTTTAACAATATGGTATTTGTACGGGGTATTCCACTCTCTCAACGTCGTGTATGTTTAATTTAGTTTGATTCATGTTTGATAATTAAAAACATGAACTTACAAGCTAGGATACATCAAATTGAGGTGCATGATACTCAAAAGTCTAATGCGGACTTGGCTTTATTGGAATCCTAGACGCGTACCAGTAAAGTGTTCAAGGGAACTCTAGAAATGCTGCATCCTACTTTAGTGATTTACTTTTCGTTAGATCAAACAATGCGCCACAAAAAGATAAATATTTTTGCTACAAACAGATTTCACAAAAAAAATACTTATAAATTGATGTGATTTGATTATGTGATACATTAAATTTACTTTACAATAAAAGTGACATTACAATCTTACGTATCACATTAATACACATCAGTTTATGAATTTACTTTTGTGAAATCTCTTTATTACTGTATCACTTCTCATTAAAAAAAATTCCATTTTCTACCGAAGGTTTCTAGTGCAAAACATCAAATAATTAAAGGTAAGCCCTACTGGTAATTAGAGACTTGTAATTAGGGAGGAGAAAAATCTATGTAAACCAAGTAGCTAAATGAACTTGGTTTGAATTTTCAGTAAGATGAAGGGTAGAGATAAGTAACGTCGATGGAAGTGTCTGGAGTTCTAGTTCTTTTCTCCAGATTCCAACTAGTCCTATTATCTATCACTTTCACGGTTACTAAATATCAAACTTTATAGGTGGCACCGGAGGACGTGCACGACTATGCATGCTTGAGTGTGAAGACACTATTATAAATCAGGTTATAATCCTTCCACAATTTAGATATCCTACACAATTATGACTGATATTTTCATTACAGAGAATTCAAATAATGCTAGCATGTGCTCTAAGGTCAAGAATCATGCATTGATCTCCTAACTTTATTTGTTCTCCAACTTACTTTCTATTAGCACCATCAGATGACGAGAACACCTATTTTTCAAATTTTCTATCGGTGAAATTACTGGCTAGATTCTTAAAAGGATCCCTTTTGTATGCACTTGAAAAGCATAAAAGTACTGGGTTGGCAGAGGACACAGAAAAACTAAGAATGGCATGTGGCGTCTCAATTTCAATCGACATCCAAATATTCTCTAGCATGCATGTTCATCTAGCCATAGTTGCATCTAGGTTCACTCGGTATAGCTTTGGACCTTTTGTCTTCTTGATGAGGGCAACATATGCCGCTAAATGCAAAGAGATAGAGGAATTGATCCCTATAAATTGAGGAGTTCGGTGGCCTCTTCGAATCAAGCAACTAGTTGGAGCAAATTAGATTATAAACGTCAGGTGTCGTCTAGAGTTTCCCGTAACACTTAATTGGGGAATATATTTTAATGAAAGAGTTGTCTTCCCCTAATCTCCCCACTGAAGTGTTTGGAGAAACTTCGGGTGTCATTTGATAATATTGTTAGGAATGGTTTAGAGCTAGTTGATGACCATCTTATAATCAGTCCCCAGCTTCATGAACACATACATGCAATATCCTTTTACACATATATTAGTAGCCTAAATGATAGGGCTTTTTGTTTACTTTACATCAATGCTCTTTAAAGAGGCTAGGAGTTCCTTTTTCCCCCCTTGTTTCTATATATCTTTTGCTGCTTGTAGATTGGTAATGACTATAATGCAATATGATATTTCTCTTAACCATCGACTTTGATTTGATTTCAGCTTGATTCTTGCCATGGAGAATCCATCAATCAGTGCAAGATTACAAAAGATCAGCACAGAGAAAAGTTCTATTGGTTTCCATGTTTAGTATTCTCATGTCCAGTTGTATGGATTTAATTCACTAGCAGTAAATATTAGTCCATTGTTGTGTAAATAAACAGTTCTTTAACAATATTATCAACAAAATTATATATCAAGCCTTTCTCGACATCTAATTTTCTTACAATTTCTCTCTCTCTCCCTCTCTCTCTCTCTTTCCATATATATATATATATATATATATATAATGTATGACAAGTCTTGAACGACAATATGGTCAGATCAGAAGTCATTAATTGGTCACCAAATATAAAAAAATCCAAAAGCCAATATGACACTTATTAATAATAAATCTATCTTCAAACCCCCAGATCTACTAGATCACCATGTACGCTTTTAACACCAAGTAATTGCATTAATTGGACCATACGTGGTTATTCTTCTATAGTATTGAAGTCCAATTCATGTCCAAAAAAACTCCATGAATCGCTGCTGAGTAAGGTATATCCACAGTAGCATTTGTTCCTAATGCAAGCTGGGCTCTATGATATCTTACAAATTAATTATGTACCAATAATCAAAAATCTCGATCAATCGTTTCGGGATCTAGCTCCCCACATATGAAAAAGAAACTCTTCTCTTGGTTTGGAGTAAGTCATGCCATCCCTTTTAATTATGGGAGCAAGTCTTTAACAAGGGATAGTGAACTTGTAGATGCACAAGGTGAATACACAAAAATAGTGTGCACCATCGCTGCATATGCACCCTCCCCATGGTGACAATTTTCCATGGAGGCGTTAGTTGAGATGTATCGAGAGACAATTATTCAACAATTGCAGTACCAACTTTGAACCCTTTGTCCATTACCAACATGTGAGACAAACACCCTAACTAGATTCTAAACAAATTGATCCACAAATTACATCAAAGGTATCATAGCCTTGTCATGACAGAGGGATTGTTTTCTCTTATAGAAAAGACCATTAATAGACAAGTGTTTGGTTTGGCAACCACACTTGCATGTTACAATCACTTAAAGAAGGATTTCAAACCCATCACAAAAGCTTTTCTAAATCACTGTGGGAGGGCTCGAGTACACTAGTAATTTGCAAAACCTGGGTATCAAATACTATTTTCAGGAAATTTACTAGAAAACCTTCACACACAGAGGCAAACGGGCAGTGTCCAAAATAGAGGTGAAACAAGAAATTGCATAAAGATTTTTGCAAATTGTCAGAGTGTTTCACCACCGTCGAGTTTCAAGAGTGTCGGAGACTCATCATCCGTTGCATCAGTGTTGTTTTGACCAACTGTTTCAAGAATTCAAATTTTCTTGTAGTAAATGACATTGTCATTCAGCCAACTGTAAAGAATTCTGACCAAAAGGACAACATCATTTTGCCTGTGTTTGTTACTCATACTTCACTTGCAGACAACATTGTTTCCACAGGGCAACAGACAACATCGTTCAGAGAACATTTGAGACTGTGCATAAGAAGAAACACTACATCGTTTTGAATGAAGCCCATGCAATCTCAAACAACGTTATTCCTTCTAGACCTAAATGGCACCAAACGGCCCACAAACAAAATTTTATTCTAGCCCACTTCGCTGAGGCTCGCAAGCATATAAAGGAGTGAACCCAATCCCAAGCCCAAAAGGAAAAGGACCAGGCTTTTGACTTGCGGATATCTATTCAACCTGTACCTAACCTGAATCTTCAACCGGCGAGCCAAGCCAAGAAGCAAGCAGCATACAAAGCTGCTAACCAAGTTGTTGACTGTGTCATAAATTGGTTCACTATACCTAACTCAGATTCAAACCACTCGACCCTTTTTCTAACCTAGTTTGGACAAAATTTGGTGTTTTTAACAATTCTAAGTCGTTTCAAGTCTGATTTGGTCCATTCAAAAACTGTTGCATCTCTGATTCTATGTCAAATTTTAATAAAGCACACGTTGCATGGAATAATGGTCAAAAATTTCTAGAAAAGGGAGAAAGTTCGAGGGGAGTTCAAGGCAAAATTCAATCAAGGCACCACTTCCAATATTCTCCTAATTTGAAATATAATATAAGAACTTCTCGGCACTGACCTTGGATCAAGTACTTGGGCTACTATTATTAATTTTATTAGTTAAGTTGTAATTATTTAATATTATAGTTTAAACTACTACTTTTATAGTATTGTAATAATACAGATCTATAATTATTAATACATTTGGTCTGTTGATATTAAGGTTTTGTTCTTTATGGCACCGAAGAAAAGTATTGATCCCTCTTAGATTGAAAAATCTAATGGATAAATTCTTGGGTCTGGAAAAGTTATACAACTTTTCTTTTAATCCATGAAAATACCTTATATACATTAACAACACCAAATACATTTGAAAAAATTAAAAATTACCAAACTAGAAGTGGAAGCGGCATTAGAACCATAGATAAATGAGAAAAATACAATAATTGGGCAAGAGTTTTAATTTTTCATTGCATGAATGATGAAGTCATTCTTCTTTTTGAAGACTAGAATTTTTAAGGGAATCATGAATGCAGTTAAAGGCAAGTATGTATTAAGATTTGATACTTATATACAATTATTATTGGATACGTATAACAAGACTTGCATGCAAGAGAATGAAAGTTTGAGCGATCATGTACTTCTAATGCAATTGATAGCAAATAAATTATTTAATGATAGTCGTTCTCTTATTGATAAAATGCAGGTTACAACCGTACTCAATAGTCTTCATTTATTTTGGGAACATATTGTTACTTCCTTAACCCATTGTGAAAGGAAATAACCATGACTTCACTCCCAATCTTATGATGGCTCAAGACACATGTTCTACCCAAAGCAAGATGAAGCAAAAGTAATTCAAGAAAAAGAAATAGTTGAAAAAAAGGCAAAGTACACCATTTCAAAACTGTTTTAAATGGGCATTAAAAATCACAGTCCTAGTAAGGAAAAAACAAAAGAAATTAAACAAATTGTGTTGACAGTTTCAGAAGTAATGCTCATAAAACCACCATTAGATTCTTGGTAGATTGAATCTGCAGCAACAAGACATATTTTTATAAATAAATAAAAAATTTTAAACTCAAAGAGAAGTAAGCAGGCGAACACATAATATATATGGACAACAATACATATTACGATGTCTTAAGGCAAGGTATTTGCAAATTTATATAAATGATTCCGTTATTTTTGTAAATGATGTACTTTGTATTCATAGGAATTTAATATATGTGTATGTACTCGGTCAAAAAGGTAACACAATTGAGTTTAAGTTTGGAATTGTGCCTACGTCTTTGTACTACACAGTAGGGGAGGGCAGCGGGACCCCCCCCACGCCACTCTACCCAAGCCCCACCTAGGTGTGGTGGTGCCCCCGTCCGCTATATGCGGGCAACGGGGTTAGCCGTTCACATTTGGGAGACCCTACAAGTGCGGGGGCAGGACGGGCTAGGCCCCCACCCTGCATATGTGTGTGTGTGTGTGTGTGTGTGTAAATTCCTAATTATTCTCATGTATTGTTGTTCATCTAAAATGAAGAACAACTATTTCAATTGATACTTTGTAAGTATTTTGAGTATTTTATCTTGCTTACTTTCTTTCTGCCTCTATTATTTATTAACTTACTAGCAATTTGCACTCCAATCATCTGGTCCCCTCCAACTCCAGTTATCTAGTCATTCTACTATCTTGCACCCTATTTCTTTCTTCAATCTTCATGGTTCTGCCCCCTTTTGGTATCAAAGCCAGGTCACTTTACTCCAGGTTTGGTACCATATAATATATATATATATATATATATATAAACCTAATACATAAAAACAACGTTGTTTTGGGTATTCCCCAAATGATGTCGTTTTGTTGTATCCCTAAAACTCCCCCCTTCCCGACTCTTCATCTCTCTCAGCTCTCTCACCTTTCTCTGTTGCACCCACACGCACAAACCTCTCTCTCTCTCACTCACACCACTGCCCTAGTCGAGTCTGTCTCTCTCTCTCTCTCTTAAGTTTTGTATCTATCCTGAGGACCCTAAATTAATTTAGAATTGTACAATGGATGTTTCATATTGGACTATGGAGGATAGGATTCATGAATGAATTTGGATGATGGAGTTGTCATTTGTGTTGTGGAGAGATTTGCATCAATTTGTGATGATTGTCTAAATTTATGCTGTAAATCTAGGGTTTCAATCTGAAACCCTAAATTATATTTGGAGTTTCAATATTGAAACCCCTAAATTAAATTAGGGGTTTCAATATTAAAACCTCAATCTGTAATAATGTTTGCAATTCTAATTAGTTTTCTTGTATTTTTTTTTAGCTTTTATTGTCTCACTATCACATGTCATATCCCAACGATCTCATCTTAGTGTGTAGTTTTAATTTTATATAATGTTTGTATTTATGATTTTTTTTTCTTACTTTGTTTTTCAGGTTTTATAGTCTCACACCCTCACTTGCCCAACCCTAGTCTCAAATTCTAAATGATCTAATCTGCAATCTTTGATAGTCTCACTTGGTTTGTACTTATAGTTTTATGTTTTTATCTTTTTTAGATATGTATATATTGTTTATAATTCTAATTTTTTTCCTATTAATATTTTACATTTTATAATCTCACAGTCTCACATGCCAACCACCCCTAAATCCCAATCTTAGGACTCAAAGTCATCTTGCTTGCTACAATTTATAATATTGTAATATTATTCATTTAAATTATTTGACAATCTTAATATTTTTAAATTAATTTATATTATCATAATAAATTAGAATACTTAGATTTTTATGTTTTGTGCATTAACAACCTTTATTTTATTTTATGTTAAATGTAAAATATAGTTTTTAATTTTTTTTTAGACAATGTTATATGTAAAAAACAAGTTTTGGGCTATTTTTGAACCCAAAAAGAGGTTATGGACCCAGTGGGCAAATGGGTCCATTTAGGCTGAATAGGGAGCCTAACCCCCGGGTGTGGGGCCGAATCATGGGTGGCAAATCCCACACCTTGCTAGGGCAATTTAGGAAAGGAGGAATCAAAGCTTGGGCAAGGGACGAGGGCTTCCATAATACAGGGTTGCTTGGCTTTTGATTTTCGCATGCTTTGGATGGTTGCTTGGGAAGGGGGAATCACAGCTCGGGCTCTAGAGTTTCAAAAGATGGCGATTTGGGGGAGGAATCACAGCTTAGGCTAGGGGATGAGGGCTTCCATAACATAGGGTGGCCACATATCGTGTCCACATCAAGCGGTAAGAGGAGTGGCAACAAAGAGGGGGCCGAATAGTATTTTCTCAAGAAATATATATTCATGTACACGAAGTTTCCCAAACTAAACTGAAGAAGGTTCTGATCGGTCACATGCAGTTGCATGCATGTTGGCAGATAGCATGGCGGGGATGCCAGATCTCATCACAAACATGAGAGAAGTTATGCTTGAGGATGATCGACGGTGAAGCCATGGTGATGGGGTGGATGATTGAATTAGATTGGACCCAAGGGAGATCAGACCCATACAAGGACCTATAAACATGGCTCATTGCCGCCGGATAAGCCTATTGAACAAATGCGATGCCACCAAGTGCCATATAGTACGACTGGGGAGTATTGGGTTAGAGTAATATTAGATATACTTTTAGAACGTGTAAGTCATAAGACTGCAATCCGACCAAACTGTTCAGTGTTTGAGCGCGATCCGACCTGACCCGCATGTCTAGTCACACTAGTTTGGTATTTGACCCAACCCGGGTCGGGTCAACCCAAATTTTTTTTTTAGATGGTGGTGACGTCCATTGAAGATGGAACTAAACTCTGTGTGACTAATTAGTACACATATTATGTCACAAAACCTTTTTTTTTCTTTTTTCCACAATGCATAAAATTAAATCATCTTTACAATTTACATAAAATTCATGAGTTAATTAATATATGCAATTTCAAATTAAGAAATGTCTGGAAAGGAAAGATATCAGTTAATTAGTTTAAGCCTAAAATTAACTAGAAAGAAAAAAGACAGAGAAGGAAGAGCATCATGGATAATTCTGATATATTTATATAATATAAGAAATTGATTTAGAATTTTTTCTATTCTTTTCTCCTTTGCTTTCTCCTTTTTTTCTCTCCCTTCTACTGTAGTTTATTCCTACAAGTGCAAATAAAAACAATCAAAAACGCAGTGAATTGAATGAATGTATGAAACAGTAAAATACAAAAAATGAAAACACTAAAACTAAGTCAAGATCGGTTGATTATTAACTAAGTGTGCTCAGAAAATCAAACTAGAAAAGAATGGATGTGGTACAATATGTATGTTATGATTAGGGGTGATAAACGGTCCGGTCGGACCGACCATTTCGGTCCGGACCGGACCGAGACTTAGACCGGTCTGGTCCGGTCCACATTTTAGAGGACCAAAAACATTCGGTCCGGTCCACGGTCCGCAATTTTTTCGGACCGGACATGACAGAATGAAAAATAAAAAAATATATATATTTTTTATATATATTTTATATATAATAATTGTACAATTAACAATATAAATTTTTAAATATATTATTAATACTTGTTAATAATATTCGGTCCGGTCCAGTCCAGAAAATGATGGACTGAAAATATTCGGTCCATCGCCAGACCGGACCGGACTGTTTGCAGCCCTAGTTATGATAACGGTGTACTATGAAATTTGAAAAATGATAGGGATCCCGCTGGAGCTTCCCACTCCTTTTTGTTTTTTTAGTTTTTTTTTTTTAGTGATTAAGAAAGTGTTGTTTAATAATATTGTGAATTTTTTTCTTTTTTAAAAAATATTTAAGTATTAAAAAAATTATGTGAAAAAAAGAAGAAAAAAAAAACCTAGAGTTTTTTTTCACATATTTTTTAACACTTATAAGTATTTTTAAAAAAAGAAAAAAAATCACAATATTATTAAACAACACTTTCTTAATCACTAAGGAACAAAAAAAAAAGAGCGGGAAGCTCCTGTGGGATCCCTAGCAGTGTTGAAGAAATTTATCTGCGGAGGCCATATTAAAGTTTAGTAAGAATATTTTTTTGTATAGAATATAAGATTTTTGGGTATATATTAATACAAAAATGAACTAGTTCAATAAATTATATGATTCAAGATGCTTAATTAAAGCATGCATGGGTAACAACAAATCGACACAACATGAGACAGAGATCACTCACTTCCTTTAGCCAAGGTAACCAGAGATGATCCTTAACCTCGTTCTTAATATCGAGACAAAGCTAATCCATCAGTAGAGTATTCTCCATATCAACTTATTTCCCTGTAAAGTATTATGAAAACCCAACAAGGATCGTGGCATAGAGGAAGTCAAATTTGGTACAACATTGCATATATTCAAGATATATAAGTGAAGACATGAGAATAGTTTGCTTATTTAAATTTGTAAGACTTGGTGTTTTCTGCTATATCAACTTCAAAAAGGGATTTTCTTCAAGAAATCTGATATGGAAGAAATATAGCTAGCATCTTCACCCTTGATAAGTGCACGGAAGTGCACTTTAAATACCTAATTATTTGACTAAAATGTTAAAATGTAAATAGAAATCATAGGAATTAATTTGTATTCTTGAATTTAGTTTCTATTTGCTTTGGAATGTTCATAAGCACATTTTTATGTTTAATTTCAAAATCCATAAAACAGAGAGCTAAAACCCAGTCAAATTCAAAATTAGAATAATTTCCAAGAGTTTTCAACAAAACAAGACTTTTGAATTGAGCAAGACTTTCAAGTAATAAGGACTCTTCATTTTCAACGTGGGCTAACTTTCAATGTGGATAGACGTGTGGACTTTCAGCAAAGCAATGATGCTTCAACATGAGAAGACATCAACGTTGGGATAACTTTCTAAAATTATATCCAATATAGGAAAACTTCAAATAAGTTGGGTTTGAGAGTAATTCGGATCAAGAGAAAAAGAAACAAATCACAAAAGGAAAATGCAAGAAGTCTAGGTCCAAAACGTGCTAGGAGACAGTCTAAACATACTTTAGTATTTTGATCATAACTTTCCATTCACACATCCGATTGAAGCGATTCTAAATGCGTTGTAAAGCTACTTAAATGGATAATAATTTTCATCTAATAAAAGTGTCCAAATTCTGACTTCTGAAGCACATAAACGGCTTTCAATCTAAAGTCCTAAAAGTAAGGCAATTTTTTATGCGAAAATCAGGAAAACGTTAGCATTTCCTTTATACCCTAGAGAAGCATATCATTGGGGGAGTTTTGAAAGGATGAGGCACAATTATGGAGGAGAGAAAAATATCATTTTTATTTTTTAGTTCTTTTATGAAGAATTAAATCTTTGGTAAAGTCTAGGGTAGAAATTGATTAGTGAAAATACTATGACTTTATTTCAATTCATAGATTAAGTTATTGTTTAAGATTCTAGGATTGAATTTTCTATTTTTTTTTTTTTAATTTTTATAAGTTTGAGACAATTATATTAAATCTTGCTATGGTTTGATTTCGTTGAGTTATAAAATTATGAACATATGATTGTGACTTAAACAATTATTTTTCATGTTATTGATGTAATCTTTTACTACATTATTATTTGTGAATATAGTGTCGTCTTTAGATCTGATATTCATTTTTATATATGAAAACTATGGTTTGTAAAGAGAGAATAGATTGTAGAATTAAATTTGAGAAAGTAGATGAATATAATGTCATATCTTCCAATTAGAAATTTGGTGCCATAATTCTTAATTGTGCATATCGTTTAGATTGAAGAAGTCAAAGTATTGGATCCGGTTGATGGAAGCCCGAAGCTATACTTAACTTTTTATCCATGCCCTAATCTCATTTTAATTGCGTGCTTTAGGTAAAATTTTCATATTCTTGTCATACTGTCAATTAATCATTTCCCTTAAGTTTGCATCCTGTAGTGTTTCTTCCGACTCCATGTGGATCGACACCCTGAACTATACTATATCACTGCGTAATAGTTTGGTCATAATCAAATTTTGGTGTCTTTGCCGAGGAGTACACTGCAAGAATCGATACCAGGCATAATTTACTTCAGCAATTTGTAAAGGTTGTAACTTCGCTCCCTCTTTTAGTTTGCTGCATTGTTTTTTTTTTCTTTCTTTTCACAATAGTTTTAGTTTTTAGTATTTTTTTACCTTGCATCCATAGATATAGAGACGTCTTGGGTAGATTTGCTTGTAGGTCTGCACTAGAGTCAGAATCAAGTTTTTTAGATCTTTTATTTGACAATCTATCTAATCCCAATGAAATAAGTAAACACAAAAATCAATCAATTAGAACTCTTTAGGATTACTTCCACCCTACATGCACAACCACACTATGATGCCCCGACTCCCACGTACAAAAATACGGGAATCGTGACGTTGGGATGATGACAACACAGGTCACGCATCCCAACTATAAGTGCTCAAGTGTGTGTAACATGTAATAGTGCACAACAAAGGTCGCAGCAATTAATTAAAAGTTCAGCAACTAAGTACCATAAATATAAATACAAATATCCAAAATAAATTACCTTTAAAAGTTATACAGTTATCCCAAAATATATTACAAAGGGCAAATACATAAACGAGTGATAAAACGAATCTCAATACACGAGAACAACCCCATATCACTCCTCCACCTGAGCCAAAGCCTAAGGTTTGTCGTCCTCATCTGCATCAAAATCTGCGATATCATAAAACGGTACCGCAGGATATCGAATACCGTGAGATTATGAATTTCAGCAAGTAATCAACAAGCAACCCAAGAGATAAAAATGCATTAATGCAGCCAACACACATGAGTACATAACGAAACACAAATGTGACCCCAAAAACCTCATGTTCTCCGAAAATGATTAGTTTCCAACGCATGCCAAAAATCCTGTTTTGACCCAAAAAATATAATCCGCCATTTCCCAAAAAATATGCTTGTAACCGTTAAATCATAAACCAACAACCTAATCATTTATCGGACATTGTAGACGGAAATCACATGCGGGACTCTACCACCATCCATGTTTACCACCATCCCTACCGCATGCACCATAGGCAGGAATCACAGGCGGGACTATACCACCATCTCTGCTTACCACCATCCCTACCACGTGCACTGTAGGCAAGAATCACAGGCGAGACTATACCACCATCCCTACTTACCACCATCCCTACAGTTCTTTTTTTACACAAGAAGTACTTATCAGAGCACTGTAGGCTGGACTATACCACCATCCCTACCGCGTGCACCATAAGCAGGAATCACAGGTGGGACTATACCTCCATCCCTATCGCGTGCACCATAGGCGGGAATCGCAGGCGGGACTCTACTACCATCCCTATAGTCTCTTTTCATTTCTCTCAAACCAGTCAATCCAATCATTTCAAACATATTCAAAATCATTTCTCACATGAAAATCTAAATTTTCAAGTATATACATGAACATGTATGCAATTATGCGAAAACCCAATTTTCAATTACAAACATGAACATGCATGCAAATATGCAATGTACATGATACAACACATTATCCAACAATCAACAAATCACAACATAGTCCAATAACACAAACAACTTCATCCTCCAATCCAACCGACCCCCTTACTCCTCAGACTCAGTCCAGCATAACCAACCAGATCACAATAAAAATGAGTTAATGCAAAAATACATTTAAATCACGAAAGTTCGTTGGAAAAATATTTACAGCGCTATAGTATAATTTTCGAATGATCATGGAGGTGCAAGAGGTAGCGACACAGCAACAGAATAGTGCAAAATGCACTAGGTCGTGGGTCTCAAAAACCCACTTTTGAATAAGGACAAACTAAGACTCGAGATTACTAGGGAAGGACTTAGGGATATCGGTGAAACTAATGGTAGTAGTGGTTGGCCGTGGGTGGCGGCGTAGGAGGTGTTTGGATGCCAAAATGCTCAAAATAGAAATGTGAATGGTGGTGCTTCACCGGTGGCAGATCGGAGCTGAGGATGGATGGGTTAGGTTGCTAGGAGCTCAAGGGTGATGTGGTGAAAAAATAGTAGCCGGTAGTGGTTATTGTACTACCCAAGTCACACATCAAGTGTATTCTACCCTCTTCAATTACTATCCATTCAATTTTAATTATTAAACATTGAGGATAATGTTTCTTTTAAGTTGGGGATGGTGTAAATTATGCATTTACAAATGCTTGTTAGAGAACTCTATGACACTTTTACATGTGACATAATTGTTTTCTTGAATTAGCATCACACATACATCATTTCACATGTGTGCTCATTCTCATACATATACATCTTAGTGAATTCAACAAACTCATTTTGATCATTATGCTAAGGTATTCACATGATATCTAATGCATTCATCTAATTTTTGTGGTAAAAAGGTAGTTTGACACATGTATCTAGAGAACTCTTTTGTTTAAGTATTTATGTAAGAGTTTTGGAGAGGATTGAGAACCAACAAATGCTAAAAATTGTGATAAGCGTTCATTAATTTTTTTGAAATGAACACTTCTTTTGAGAATATCATTGCATGGTTTGTGGTGTGATGGCAGATATATTTGGGATATGATGAAGGTCAATTTATGATTAACGGTTGAGCCTTTCAAGCCAACCCTTTCAATTATAGACCCCTAGTAGCCAACTTTAAGCCGAGAAACATATAGTTTTTTTCTTCTTCATATACCTACATTATTCATGCCTCTCTACATTAGAGTATAACCTATACACTAATTTTTCCTATCATTTTTACTTCCATGCATGTACTACATGTGAAATTCTTTTCTTTGGGAAGAATAAAAACAAAGGAAATAACACAAGTTATTAGTTGTTCGAGTGAGTTAGATTCAAATACAAAAATACCAAAATTGGGTAGAAATAGCAAAATACCAGGATGACATATAATTGCTCACCAAATTATAAAAAAATGAAAAAAAAATGAAAAGGAAAAAGAGGCATTATTCAATGATTTTAAAGGCTGAAGAGTACTTCAAGTGAAGAATGTGATTTATTGAGATGTTTAATAAGATTCCTTAGGTATGTACTTGAAATTTTTGAATCCTTTTCTTTCATTCCCTTTTTTTTTATATAGCCTAACCTAAGTCACATTACAACCTTCTGTTTTGACCGTTCTGATTTCAAGTAAGCATGTGGAAAGAATGGTCGAGTTCTCATTTGTTAGTGTTCCTATCATAAGATCAATACTTACTTGTTGCTTGTATATAATTACCTAAATCTCCATGTGATTGTGTGTACTCCACTTGTCAACTCCATAAAGAGAGCCTTTACATGAAACACTATTATACCCGTGAGTTATGGAGTTGAACATTTTGCTTTAGACGTTATTATACCCGTGAGTTATGGAGTTGAACGTTTTGCTTTAGACGTTCTTGGTGTAGCATGCGTCAAGGTTAGTGGTAAGATGTTATGGCTTGGAGAACATACACACACTTTGTGAATTGCTATGGGGGGATTGATCTTGATATGCTATTGGATTCCTTAGATTGTTTTGATATACGAATCTACAAGGTGTGAATTGGGGGCCTATTTTTGTGATTTTCTTTTCTCTTTCATCTCTTTTGCATAGAAATTGTTAGGGACTAACAATAAGCAAATTGGGTTGTGATAAGTGCACGAAAGTGCACTTTAAATACTCAATTATTAGACTAGAATGCTAAAATGTAAATAGAAATCATAAGAATTAATTTGTACTCTTGAATTTAGTTTCTATTTAACTTGAGATACTTTTAAGCATATTTTTATGTTTAATTTCAGAATCCATAAAAGAGAGAGTTAAAGCCAAGTCAAATTCAAAGAAATTTTTTAATCAAAATAATTCCCAAGAGTTTTCAACTATGTATGACTTTTGAATTGAGCAAAATTTTCAAGTAATAAGGACTCTTCATTTTTAACATGGGCTGACTTTCAATGTGGATAGATGTATGGACTTTCAGCAAAGCAAGGATGTTTCAACATAAGAAGACTTGAACATTGGGATAACTTTCCAAAATATAAAATAAATGATAACTTGAAATAAGGTAGGTTTGAGAGTAATTCGGATCAAGGGAAAAAGAAACAAATCACAAAAGAAAACTGCAAGAAGTCTAAGTCCAAAACGGGCTAGGAGATAGTCTAAACATACCTTAGTGTTTTGATTATAACTTTTCATTCACACATCCGATTGATGTTATTCTTGATGCATTGGAAAGTTATCTTAAAGGGCTAAAAATTCTCATTTGATAAAGTGTCCAAATTCTGAATTCTGAAGCATGTAAATGGCTTTTAATCTAAGTCTTAAAAGTTAGGCGATTCTTTATGCAATAAACAGGAAAATGTTAGGGTTTCTTTTATACCCTAGAGAAGCATATCATTGGGGGAGTTTTGAACGGAGGTGGCACATTTTTGGAGGAAAGAAAAATACTATTTTTATTTTTTAGTTTTTTCATGGAGAACTAAATCTTGGTTAAAACCTAGGCTAGAAATGGATTGGTGAAAATATTATGACTTTATTTCAATTCATGGATTAAGTTTTATTGTTTAAGATTCTAGGATTGAATTCTCTATTTATTTTGAATTTTAAGTTTGAAACAATTATATTAAATCTTACTATGGTTTGATTTCGTTGAGTTATAGGATTATGAACATGTGATTGTGACTTAAACAATTGTTTTTCATGTCATTGATGTGATCTTTTGCTATACTATTATTTGTGAACATAGTGCCATCTTTAGATTTGATATTCATTTTTATATATGGAAATTGGGGTTATAAAGCGAGAATAGATTGTAGAATTAAATTTGAGAAAGTAGATGAATATAATGTCATATCTTCTAATTAAAAATTTGATGATATGATTTTTAATTGT
Organism: Juglans regia; assembly: GCF_001411555.2. Taxonomy (NCBI): domain Eukaryota; kingdom Viridiplantae; phylum Streptophyta; class Magnoliopsida; order Fagales; family Juglandaceae; genus Juglans; species Juglans regia. The sequence goes on along the minus strand of NC_049913.1, from coordinate 12,530,186 downwards.
GTATATCGTTTAGATTAAAAAATTCAGAGTATTGGGTCTAGTTGATGAAAGTTCGAAGTTTTACTTACCTTTTTATCAGTGCCCTAATCTCATTTTAATTGTGTGTTTTAGGTCGAATTTTCCTATTCTTGTCATACTGTCATTTAATCTTTTCTCTTAAGCTTGCATCTTGTAGTGTTTCTTCTTATTCCCTATGGATCAACATCCTGAACTATATTATACCACCGCGTAATAGTTTGGACGTAATCAACCCTCATTTAAGCAAACAAATTTGTTTGGATTGAACAAACAAACAAACAAACAAATAAACATCAAACTTCCAACAAAAGTTAGTTCTATTTTAATGTTACAGCAAACTCCCCATTTGTGCTTAATGAATAATCTATGTGAATCCAAAGAGACAGGTGAGCAAAGGCTGAACCAATCTCCTTTTTCTCTTCATGAGCATTTGGTTTTGATGAAGACCTTACATTTGAAAAGAAAAATGAAATAAATATTTTAGCTCCATATTCCAATAAGCAAAATGCAGAAACTAGAGGTTGAGTAGTTGGCATCTAGGCCAAAATGGATGCTTACATAGCATTTCTATTATGGTTTCTTCACCTAAAATCAGCTTATTTTAATAGTGCCTCCCAATTTCATATACGTGCTTAATTTATTCCACCAGACTGCTTCACTAATCTACATAATATGTATTTGTAAAACTTAAGATGCATATGAAACTTCCTTAATGCATCTTTGTGCTTGACTAGCATGTCTGAGCACTAGGTCTGAAAACATTCCATGCAATTGTTGAATGAATATCCAAAATTGCCTGTGAGTAAGAATGTGCACAGCATAATTGTGCATATCCATTACAAGCAAGCAAACAAAGAAATCAATATGTAGCAGACACTTTCTAAACTATTTTCCTCTTTGCAATTTTCCCTTTCTGTAAACATAGCAAATCGACACCTTACGCAACAATCAGTTGATTGGTAAAGAAATAAAGAACCATATGAAATGGAGGTTTTCTTACTTGCAAAAGCAATGATATGTTTGGATAGCTCAGTTTCGCTTGAGGCCCAACGATGGTTCCTCTCTGTTTTGCTTGAGGCCCTCAGCGGGTGACTTGCTTTAAGAGAAGCCAGCACCTACTAAGCTTAGAATCGACGCAACTGAAACAAGAAATGGGTCTCTGAAACTTTCTTGGTCTAAATCAACGAATCTTGGCTCTCTATGAGGGTAGGTGAAACATATTTTGGAACTGAAAGATGGGTGGGTGAAGAACTTATGGAGGGCATGCCCCATCACAATCTAAGAAGGATTAATGCAATGATGAACAGAGGGAACGAAGGCAACAACCATGTCGACGAATGGAGGTGATGACAACGAGGAAGAGAATGGGGGGCTAGTCGACTAGGGTTTGATTTGTATTCCATGCTTAGAACATGACTTTAAGCAGGTTGCTCAAGTTGAAACTAGCATTTCATTGCTTTAATTCGGAAAATAGTTTAAACCGGTCGAACAAGTTTTTTTTTAAAATGACTATACATAATTTGTATACCTTGGAGTCTTGGACACCTAGGAATTGTTCAAATCACTTTTCACATTGTTTTGGCATGTACTTATAATTGTGTGCTTGGGTTTTTCGCTGCGACATGATCTCGTGTTTTAACTATCAACCAAAGGCTAATATTGTAGGACCCCAAGATGCTATCTTGCTTTCGAATACTCCGAGACAAGAATTGCAGGCTGAGCAAAATTCAAAAATTGACTTCGAATTCAACTTCAGTCTGACTCTGAGAAAACGAAATTGAAGTCGAATTTTGTTTTAGTTTTCCAGTCAGAGTCGAAGGTGTAGCCGGACAGAGTCTGACTCCGACTTTATGCTCCTCGACTTCAACTTTACGTTCCCACTCTAACTTTTTGTTCCGACTCCAATATTGTACAAATGTTATAAGAATATGTATTTATCTATATATTGATCATATATAGTAGTATAGTTATATAATTCTATAACTAAAACTTATATAGTTAGATTCAATAATATACTAGTATGAGCTAATTATCATAAAATAATATACTTATAATATAATATAAGTAGACTACTAATAGTTTAGTATATATAAACATCATAATGTTATTACCATACATAATCAAATTCAAAAAGCAGTTAGACAACACTAGCTTTGAAATAAGTTTAATATAATAAGTTAATAACACATGATACTAATTTATTAAAGTATAATAACATGTAATTAGACACTAGAAAGTCTGGTATATAATTAAGTTAAAAATAAGCTAGACACTAGTATAATAACATGTAATTATACACTAGAAATAAGTTAGACACTAAAACTGATATGGCATACAAGGCAATAGCTGAATTTTAAACTTCTGATTTTTTTTTACTTTGTTGATGGGCTCCTACTATATTTATTGTTTAATACTTTTTTTAATTAGATATTGACTGTAAATACTGATGTAGAATGACCATTAACAAGGACATCTTGTTGATCTTGTTCAAAGAGTTTTGGTTATGTTTTTAGTAAACTTGAAATTTGAAAGCCAACCAAAAACTCTTGTTTAAAAATGGGTTAAATATGAAGATAAGAAACCTCAAAAAAATCCAAATCCGACTCTGCTCCAACTCTATCAAGTCGGAGTTGAATTAGAATCTATACAAGTAGAAGTCGGAGTCAGATTTAGGGGATTCCGACTACAACTGGATCATTGCTCTCCCCTATTGCCATTCATGAACTGCAGCATATAGAAAGGGGTAATATTATATACAATCCTAGAATGTGCAGTGCTCGCATACTCCATTTGAAGAAAGTAAGAGCCACCATTAAAAAAAAAAGATATGATATTTGCAATCATAGAGTACGCAAATGTCAAATAATTTTTTCATGTAGATCCCAAAAATGAGTATGCGAGAAATGCACATTCCAGAATTGTAAATATCATTTCTCTACAAGATAAAATACCCCAAGTCGTGACAGAATTATATGAACTGACTTCTCTTTCATCTTTCAGGCCATATGACACAAAAATACTGATGGATATAGTTTTGGAGTGGTACTCCTAAAAAGCTTTTCTGCATACGGTGCAATCAATAAATATTCAGAAGTGGGCTTAAACCATATCGTAGCAACAAGCTGGGCTATGCAAAAGTATAATTTGACAACCGACTTTGTAAGAACTTTCCAAGAGAAAAAGCTAGCTCAAGAATCTTCTCTTCATATACTTTTGAGCAATAGGTCGACCAACCCTAATACTGTTCCAATAGAGATTTTAGACAACAGGCCTTAGTTCAAAGGGTAAAAAGTGTAGCGATGGGTTTGGACAGGTATTAGATTGAATCTTGCCTGGCCCAAAAGAAGCCAACTGTAATCACAATATCTCCGATCCATCCTCCACATGCTCTGTACTTTCGTTTCTTCAGTGACCAGTAAGCAAGTGGTCACTGAGTATAGATTTTATGTAATCCAAAAACAGATCGCAATCTAATCAACGAAACAGGCCATTAAGTTGCCACAATTGGTGTGGCTACATAATGCATTTTTCAAGGAAGGTGTGCATACCTGGACATTATTAAACAGAATACACAAAACAATCGATTAACACAACCAAAAAGCTACATGAATTCAGTATATACAGGTGGTAACTATCACTTGTGTAATTCAATATCATGCCAAGATCTATGGCCATACTACATCCTTTAAAACCAACATAATATGGAAAAATAAGAAATTTACACAAAATCTTATTTGTTTAGCGTACTCGAGGAAGTTGCCGGTGGGATGGCAATGGAGATGCACCAGGCGTTAGATTTCGAGGAGAACAATGTTGTCGCATCGGGGATCTTCGGATGGGCGCATCTCTTTGCTGCTCTGACTGGGAGAGTCTACCTGGAGTTTTGGGGCCTTCAAGCTGTTCCAGTGTAGCTAATACCTCAGCCATTCGAGGCCTCACTTTCGCATCAATGCTTAAGCACTGTAAGGCAAGGGTGGCAGCCGTATAGGCTCCTTTCTGGGGGTACTGGCCTTCTAACTTGGTGTCCATAATGCGGAACAATTTTCGCTTGTCACCCAAATATGGTTTTGCCCAGTCTACCAAATTCTGCTCAACACCAACTTTGGTCTTGTCAACAGCACGTCGGCCTGTCAACAATTCCAACAACACAACCCCAAAGCTGTAGACATCACTTTTTGCCGTCAGCCGACCTGTTCAATGGAAACCTTCAGCAAAATTGGACGATGATATTTGATATCTAGAATGAGTTCAATCCATTAGAGCATTAGCATTAGCATTAGCATTAGCATTAGCAATATTCTAGTTGAGCAAACAATTCAATTTATCTAATCAGAACTATAATTCTTCCCTTTATCCACATTCTTCTTTTCTTTTTCTCAGTAAGAAACGGTTTTGGTGAAGGGTCAATGAATCATTTGCCCCAAAGAAGGGGTATCCACCCTTTAAGGAGCCAAACACTCTGCCTGATTCTTTCTTCTATCCACAGACTATTCTTCTACTTCAACAAAGGGTGTGCAAATACAAATAGTGACAAAAAACTAAATGGTTTCCACCTTCATTTTTTGTACTGATTACTCGTGCGGATTAGATTTGGATATTCTATTTCTAGAATGCTATTTCAAGCAATTAGATTTTTGTTTCTTTTCCCTTCCAACTAAAAAACATTAAATCATAAAACCAATTTCTACCATCTTTACAATGATCATACTTAAATAGTATCAATATGGGTATTTTACGGACCTGTAGCAACATATTCAGGTGCAGCATAGCCATGAGTACCCATGACTTGAGTAGATACATGAGTCCTATCACCAGTTGGGCCCGCCTTAGCCAAACCAAAATCAGAAACCTTGGCATTGAATTCCTGCATCCCCAATGCACAGGCTTTTGGGTAAGTGATTAAAATTAATTGGGTTTGTGTCCTATCACCAGTAGGAGCCAGTGGGAAATTAATTTAAATTATACCAAAAGACATTGACACAAACTAGTTCCAAAGAAATAAAATAGAAGAATCATTATTTATTATACCGCATCTAATAGGATATTCGAAGCCTTGAAATCACGATAGATGACTTGTGACTTTGCCTCATGAAGAAAACAGAGCCCTTTAGCAGCACCTATTGCCACCTTCATCCTTATTGCCCAAGAAAGTGGTTGTGGCCCTCCTGTGAAAAATAACAAGTATCATGTCAAAATGTTAAATTTCTGAGCCTAACAGGGAGTTGTAATAGATAGAGAAGGAACATAATTAAAACAGAAAACAATTTGAATTCATAATTGCACACTGAACAAAATATAATAACAGTTAATGCTTGGCTAAAAAAACTATATCAACAGTTTTTGTACTTTCAAGTTTGCCAGAAACTCTCTGAGAATCTTTTCATCATTGAGTAATAAAATTCATTAAAAACCGCAAAAGGGGCACCCAGGTACACAGGAGGAATTCTCAAACAATCTTTGTGCATAGCTAATTAATGACTGCAGATACAGGCATTCAATCGCGGACCTTCTTAAAGATAGACTCATTCAACTTATGAGTCATGCCCCAATGGTTCCTCCCTCCTAGGAGGCTTCGAAACTTTGCTTCAACACCCTCAATCATTCATTCATATTGAGTAGAAAATATGGGTGCTGATAGAATGGAAAATGTGGGAGCAGAGCATGATGTCTTAACACGATTTTTCAACTCATTCTAGGGTTAATTAAGGTTTCTAGTTTTGCCCTTTTTTAATTTTAACAGGCAACATCTTCCAAAGTTTGTTTTATCTCAAACAACAAAAAGATCAAAATCACAGCAAAAGATAGACATCTGGTAAATAGGAAACAGCTACAGCTGACTATGTTAGTCAGCGGACATTGACAATGGCCAACCTCCGTATATATGCCAAGAAAAAAGTGAGTAACAAATTTGAGTCTTTGCATCTCTGCTACTTAGTTAAGAGGAGCATTTTAATTAGGCCCCCGCACAATTAAAAAGAGTTTAACGTCATAAAAGACCTCACAGTGCCAGAAGTTATACACAAGATAGGTAAAACACAGTACAGGCTTGCTTTCCCATAAAGTTGCTGGAATGGATAAAACTTACTTCTAAACAGATGATTCTCTAAGCTCCCTTTAGGCATGAACTCATAGACCAAAAGCCGATTCTCGCCCTCCAGGCAGTACCCAATTAGCTTAACCAAATTTGGATGATGAAGTAGGCCAAGATAATTAACTTCAGTCTGAAATTGATACGATCAGCAGTCAAGCCAAACATAATAAGATTGCAAAGAAATATCCAACCAAAAATTTTTCTAAGTAAGAAGAGACTTACCAACCACTCCTTGTGGCCTTGGAAACCCTCACATTTAAGCTTTTTGACAGCAACAACCATTCCAGATCCAGGCTTTGCGGCTGAAAGCGTGTGTTCATCAATCCATCCTTTAAAAACATAACCAAATCCACCCTCACCAAGAAGACTATCGGGGCGGAAATTTCTGGTGGCATTCCTTAGCTCATTGAACGAGAAGGGTTTCACATTTGAAGAGGATAATATTTCACCTTCAGACCTAGGAGTAGGAAGACTTGAAGCATTGCTGTTTTCACTGAAAGATGGAATGGTCAGGCTGGAAGGAGCTGATGAACGACTGTTTTTGCTGTAATTTTTTGAGACTCCCGATCCTGGTAGGAGAAGAAAGAGTTTGTTATAGCATAAAAATTATAAACAAGCAGTTTCTACCACAATTCCGGTCCTGAAAGCTGAAAATAATGCCTGTTTTGGACTTTTCCATAATCAAGAGATTATAGTGCAAACTTTGCTGGGCTCAGAACAATATTTTTGTAAAATCCATCTTAATTCAAAATACATCACGCTCTGTCTCATAATTCTTTTGTTCATTTCCAGGAGAGGAAGTATACGTACAACACAACTGTCTCAAGACATCAAGAGATGAAATGCTGAAACAGCCGAAGAATATAATAAGAAAAAAGATAGATATTATAACACCCAGATAAACTACGACTCGCTAAATTTCCAAGATTTAGACAGATCATAACCATTTTCTAAACGTTGATTACCAAGTTACCACCAAAAATTAAAAATAAGACAGACAGTATTCATAGAGCACCCACCGGAATTTCTTTCCAATTAGCAAGCAAATAGAGGTAAAAAAAAACACACCCAAATTTCATAATCGTAAATCCACACAGATAATCACAGTCAATTTTCCTCCAAAATCTTAAACCCAGGTCACCAAAAATCTTGAACGTTAGAAAACAGATATTTGATTAAATTCTCTAATTTTTTTTTTATTATTTAAAAAAGGGAAAGGCCATAGGATTAACTACAAAGGGAACTATACGTTACCAGAAATGGCTGTATCCACTTTAGCTGAAGAATCTAAGCAGTTGCCCATATCCAAAGAGAAACAGACTCTCTTACAAGACGTTATACGCTCTCTTCGCAACTAAAAATCAGCGAGCCATCATGGATTCTGAATCCTCGGAAGAAAACAGAAGGCAAAAATAATATAAAGAAAAAAGCAGAAAGCAAATAACTTGGGGTGTTCACGTGTACTTAGTTAGGCCTACTACTAACTTCACGGAATTGACTGAGGAAAAAAAAATGAGCTGTAATTCGATAGGGGTTTTCTAAGCAGAGGAAGAAGGAAGGAAACACAGCAGAAAACGCAAAGCAGGGAGCAACGAGCAAGTCTATCTGGCTTCGTATATAGTGTTGGACGCGTGGAGACTGGTTCAATTCTCAGCAATGACGTCTTCTCCACAATGGCAAGGTGAATTCCCTTGACAAAAAATTTACTCAATCTCCTATTATTAATACAACTTTCACACCTTACATTATTTTTAATTTTTATTATTTTTTTCTTTTATTAAATATTTATTATATAAATAATAAATAAATAATTTAAAAAGAATAAATTCAAAAAAAAATTTAAAAAAATATTAAAAATTTAAAAAATTTAAAAAAATATAAAATGTAGAATGTGATGGAAGTTGTATAGCAAATCTCTTCCGTTGAATACCCTCTCTTGAAATGTCAAATATTTATAGGAAAATAATAATAAACACCCGAAAAAAACCCATAAATTCTTGAAATGTGACACCTTTTATTTAAATAATTGAAAATCACAACGGTAGAAATACTTTAAATATAGAAAACATTTTAAAAGATGTCAATGTTTTATCTAAATTTAATAAAATTATTAATCGAGTAATTTCATCTACCTCTCTGCTTTGCTAAACCATTCACATGACGTGGTCTGACTCTTGAATCATTCCTTCTCTAGTAGGTGGATGGGACCGCCCGTCGTGCAGTGATGCCCAAGAAATAAATACTCAATAGGATATTATTATTACAAAATTATATTATCAACTCAAGAAGTATATACTGAATTGCTTATTTTTTAAAAGATAAATTTTATAATTGAATTTTATAAATTAAATTTTATTATTTAAATAATATAAATAATGAGTTCTATTATTCTTTCTTTTATAGATTATGGAGTAAAATTATTGATGGGTTTAATCAGTTCACACGTGCGAGAGAAAGGGACGGTGTAATTATTTTTCACTTCATTTGACTTGGCTTTAACGTAACGCCACACAAGAAATCTTCTCTCCTTTCTTGTCAACTACTCTTTTAATTATTTTTCATTTTAAATATTATTTCCCTGATCAGTATAATCACAATGGCCAATCGACTCATTATAAAGCAATTCAAGCAATTGAAATACATATAAAAATCATTTAAATTACATAATAATAATAATTTTAAGTGATATTTGATCAGAGTGATTGACAATAATACATTCAAAAAAGAAGACCGTAACATCACTGGAACTCTGGAAGAAGAGTCAAATATATAATGAGTAGTTCTGATTCAATTTATATGATGATCATGATCTTATCCCCAAAGGGAAGCATATACATAACAGTAGTCTAACAATATTTTTATGACCTACGGTGGTAAGCCATCCAGCTTGCGTGTGGCCTATGCTTAAGTAATTTAATGATGACCTGACGGCTAAAAGCCAAACGGTTTAGGCATGATTCCAATCTCATTACAAGTTACAACCTAATTCATTGAACTTTCAAAGCCTTATGCCGCGGTTTTTCATTGTATATGGCACGTTGGCTTTAGGACTTGTGCTTAGAAATTAGATGGATAGCAATATATATAGCAATTCACTTACCTATCTTCCCGGGCGTAATACATAACATATTACAATAATTATCATCCCAACAAATCGTATACTTGGTTTGAATCTACTTTTTATTTATATAGGATAACTAATGGGTTGTTGGGATTGGACAGCAAATATGGGACAACATGCTTGGCAAAAACATAAAAAAAAAAAATACTTTAACGATAAAGGAATTATACGAAAGTAAATATATAAAATAACATGATTTGATGTGATACGTCAGATTATAAAATTATTTTTATAACTGTAAAGTTGATTTCACGAATAACATAAAATCATGTCAGTTTGTAAATTTATTTTTATGTAATATATTTATATCTCTAGCACTTATAAAGAATAAAAAGGTTAAAATTAAAAAAAATAAAAAAAATAAAGTGTTGAATTGGCACACAGCTCATGTCTTCTCGTCACTACAATAATAAAAGAAAGATTTTACAGACGCATTTGATTAATTAATTATAATTAGTACGAATATTTGAAATTTTTATTATATCATAAAATATTATGTTATTAAAAATTAATAGTTGTGTAAATAATTTTTAATGGTTTGGCATTTTACAATAAGATAAATTAAAGAGTATATAATTCAAGAAAAATTATAATCCAACCATAGTCGGAGAATATGGAATATAATAAAATATCAAAAGTGTAGAATATTTAACGCATTTGACTTTGACCGAAACCCTTTAGATCATGTGCAATCTCTATATATTTGCGAGGAAGGCCCACCATGGGAAGATAAATCGCAAAGCTCCAATCCAATGTGTGAACGGGTCTGCCTTCTTTAGACTCTTCCATTGATTCTCTTTATAAAATAAATAATAATTGAACGAGTATCAAGCTGACATGATGATATGCGTAGAACGTGATGCAGAAACCATTCTGTAAGAAGACACTTGGGTGATCACGCAACGTACTGCCGCTGGCTTGGGAACCCACTGGGCCACTCACTCCACTGTGTCGTTTAATGAAGCACCCAATAATATTGAAATATCACTTGAAGTCACTGCATCGTACGTCCAAAGACTCCAAACGCTATATATGCCCTTCAGATCAGAAAAAAAGTGGAAGGTGTTAAAACACAATGACGACAAACAAAATAAAAATGGAGTCAATTACATCCACCTCATATTTATTCAGTAAGATAATATATATATATATACCATAATATATATGTATATATAACTATACAGAATTTTATTTTAAATAATAATTAAATAAAGTACGATAATTGTTTAAAAGAATAATATAATGAGTTGTGCTACAAAAAATCTTTACACCCTACACACTATTTAAAAGTATGTAATTTTATTTTTTTATCCTTATATTTTATATTTGAATTTAATATAAAATATGAAGATAAAAATATAAAATTATATGTTTTTAAATAGTGTGTAGAATGTGAAACTTATGTCTAAAATTTTTTTAATATAATATATGATAAACTCTGGTATGCGGGTTAGATCAGATAAAGATCACGTAAAACAGGTCAAAATTTTTATTGGCCTAACCCTTCGCTCTATGGCTCAAACTTCGTTGAATTCGTCAAAAAATCATAACGAATTTAAAATGTAATAGATGGAATAGCTGTTATCGTAGGGTTTGGGTCATGCTGCATGCATGGTGACGCAATTGGTAGGGAATATGAATACAAATATGTAAAAGCGAAGGTCACATGGGTGTGATGGTCGTGGTTCCCACCGATATTGGATGTTTCACACGATACATGCATAGAGCTGGGCATGCACACATGATACGGATCAGTATACGCCCCAAGAAGAGGACTAGGTGGTAGCTAGCAGATCGAGAGGTGGGAGAACATGATCCAGGCGTATACGTAATACGTGGCTAATTAATTAAGAAACAGAGATAGATAGACATCCTGGAACTGGAAGCCTTCAAGATAGCGGTCTTTAACGTTGACGAAGACAAAGAAGACAGCAATTGACTTGATCAGACTAGCCAGCTAGCTAGCTATTAACTAGTACCATCATTCACGGCTTGCAAACCTTAATTACCCAAAATGATCTCGACGGTCCATCAGACCCAATAACACATCACATGATGCTAATTATAAGTAATGACGTGATGGATAATATAGGTTGTGAAAATGAGATTATAGAGGTTAACCTCTCAAGTTGTAGGTTGTGGGGGACCATAATAAACGAATATAAACAAATGGCCTCGAGATGCCCTCTCCTTCACGGGCGGGGGGGTGGGCTTCCTTCCTTCTTTCTTCTAGATGTGCTCACTTATTGATCTTTATATTTATATTTTAGGGTTAAAGTTTTTTTTTTTTTTTAATTAAAGTGAAATCATTGCTTTATCTTAAAAATTCTGATAAAAATATAGAGTCAGAATTTAGATTCAAAAGCTTTGTTATAATATCTTGAGAAATAATCACTTATTCTAAAAATTTAAATTGATAAAAAAAAATATAGATTTAATTACTTATATATATTTATCTAAAGAATTGTATTGAATGTTTAGGTTAGATTTAGATAGTAAGTTGAGATGAGATGAAAGTTAAAAATTAAATAAAATATTATTAGAATATTATTTTTAATATTATTATTGTTTTGAAATTTAAAAAAGTTAAATTATTTATTATATTTTATATAAAAAAATTATAAAAATTATAATGAGATGAGTTAAGAATATTTTTCAATCCAAATTAAGTCTTAAAATAAAATCTCGAATAATTTTGAGAAATATAAATCCTCACCAAGAAATTTTAGAATTACTCGTTAGAAATTGTTGACTGGGGGTCCACTTGGTTTGGATTGGATTGACTTTGAGAAGACTACCAAGTTGGAGAGCATAATCCACGTTCTTCATTCTCATGCACAACAATGATATTCCTTATTCCTTTGAGAAATCAGCTTTCCGAAATGAGCAATGTATTATTAAAATCTCTTTAAGAGTATCTTCAATGGATTAGCTAAAAGTTAAATCTATTAAAAATTTAGCTATTAAAGCATAAAATGTGTTCACAATGAAATAACTAAATTCTAAATAATTGGAATTTAGCTACAGTCACTTTCAAAATAATTTCTAAATTTGAAAAGAATTGTTCATACATCAAACACATTTTATATCAATTATTTATCTCTCCATTTATTTCTATCAACTTCTTTCTCCCTTCTCTCTCAAAAAACCAGATGCCCTTCCCACCAAAACTTGAGTATTTCATCTTCGACTAGAGAGACTCACTACCGCACCACTACCCCACGTCTTGTCGGCAACATCAGCACCGCACCACCGCGCCACCTCCCCACCACACTCCTACTCTCATCGGAAACAACCAAAACCCCTATTTCTCTCGTTGATTTCTCCGAAGCTTAGGTAATCTCTTTCTTCGTATAGAATTTGATTCTCTTGATGATCCCTAACTTTTTAATACACCTCATCGTCCCTCGCATTTCTCTTCTCCAGGCCCTCATCTTGATTGTGGATGGGTTTAGTTGTTGAGGGGTTGCATTTTCTGTCTCTGTTTATGATTGAGGGGTTGCATGTAAGCAAAAGACAAAGCAAATGAGCATTAGTTTGATGGGTTTATGTTTCTATTTATGATTGAGAAAGCAGTTGGTCCCAAAATTCGATTAGAATCTGTTGACCTTTTCAACTTAACCAAAACATAATATACTCACTGCTCACTTGAATGCCTTAGAAAAAAAGTCAGATTTCATTTGTTCAAAACATGATCCATATGTCATTTGAACGCCTTGTATATGTATGTGTTTGTATATATATATATATATATATATATATATATTATGGGAACAAAATGATCACATAAATGGGAGAATTCAAATGCATCAGACAATACCATATGTATATGTATATGTGTGTATATTTATGGAGGTTGATATTGGATCATATATATTTAAGGTATTTTATGTTTGGAAGAGTTATGTGCCATATACCTATATTCTTATTCCATTTTCGTCCCATTAAGCTGATGAGACATTGTTTATTGAGTTTTAGCTATTTTTTGTAGAAAAACGGTTGATTTAAGGATTATAGCAATAACAAATCAACACCTTAAATCCATCTTTTGATTAATTTGTTGACCAAGATACTATTGGAAATTCCTAATTTGTTGATCAATTGTTGTGGAAACATATTGTGGATGAAGCTGTCCATTATTATGTCTACTTTCTTGTGGTTGATTTGTCCATTGACCATCTGATTTAAAATGGTAAAGCTGTCCATTGGCTGGGTTCATGTAGGATGTATTTAATATTTGAGTAGAATGATATTTTTTTTTTGGGGTGTGGGTGGCACGGGTTCATGTGCTGGCTGGGGGGGGCCTTGCATGGTACTTGTTTAATTACTTGTTTAATTATGCTAAGTCATCTTGTTAATTATGCTAAGTCTTCGCATGATACTTGTTTAATTACTTGTTAGCAGATAGCAGCATACTTCTTGCTGTTTCTTCTGTAGTTTACTTATTTGAATCTTCATTTGATAAAATGTTCACATTGGTGGATGGATACTCTGTTCTGGTTAAATGCTCACACTGGCTGCAGCTTGCTCAAAAGTTCGTGTTGGGGACTTTCTCCTCCAGTGTAATAATGGGGCATATTGCCCACCGAAGTTTTGCAGCAGATATCATATATCAGCTACCATGGCTTTCTTGTCATGGCTTTTGTCTCTGGCTTCAGCTCTGTTTAATCTTGATCAATAGCAACTTGATTCTTCCAATTCTTAATCTTGTACATAAATGGAGTCTGTAAGAAATGGTAAAATAAGCAAGGAAAGAAGAAAAAGTCAGAGTGAATAAGAACTTGGTATATTCTTCATTGAATCGATAATCTAACTTTTACAGAAAATGTGATATATGTACTGCTCTGTACAGCAAATAACAAACCAAGCTAAAGCACATTCTGGAAGGAATATTTACATACTGCAAATAACAAACTAAGCCACTAAAAACTATACACCTCAGCCAAGGACAAAACCAAATAACTAACTATAAAATTACATAAAAGCTCTTTAGCTAGCCTTTCTCATGTGAGCTAGATTGAGGACCATTATGTAAAATATCTTCATCTTTATATACCAGATCATGATCATGGAGAGGAGGGGGAATATCACCATCATTCTCCAATACCCCCCCGTAAGATAGAGAATAGAGATTGACTATTCCCATCTTGGAAAGAAGAGTATTGAGCACAATAGAGGAGAGTGCTTTTGTAAAGATATCAGCCAGTTGAGAGTGAGTAGGAACATATGCAGTCACAATGCTTCCTTCTTGGATTTTATTTCGAATAAGATGGCAATCGACTTCAATGTGCTTAGTACGCTCATGGAAAATTGGGTTGGCAGCAATATGTAGGGCTGCTTGGTTGTCACAGTGAAGAATGACAGCATTTGAATGTGAGATGTGTAGATCAGCTAGAAGTTGTTTGATCCAAGTAAATTCACAACATGTTGCTGCCATGGCTCGATACTCAGACTCTGCTGATGAACGAGAGACAACGGATTGCTTTTTAGACTTCCAAGAAACAAGTGAATTTCCAATAAAAATACAAAATCCTGTAATTGATCTTCGAGTATCAGGGCATGAAGCCCAATCCGAGTCACAGTACCCTTGTAATTGAAGAGAAGAAGAAGAGGACAGCAAGAGTCCCTGACCTGGACTGCCCTTTAAATATTTTAAAACCTTATGTGCAGCATGTAGATGAGCATCAGTAGGCTGAGACATGAACTGACTTAGAACTTGTACTGAAAAACTGATATCAGGCCTAGTGATGGTTAAATACAAAAGCCTTCCAACAAGTCTTCTGTAAATGCTTGGATCATGGAGAGAGGAACCTGAATCCTTGCTGAGCTTTAAGTTTTGATCCATGGGAAGTTTGGCAGGTTTGGATCCAAGAGTTCCTGAGTCTGATAAAATGTCAAGGGCATACTTCCTTTGACATAAATGGATCCCTTAGGCAGATCTGGCCACTTCAATGCCAAGGAAATAACGAAGTGAACCAAGGTCTTTAATTTTGAAGTGAGTGTTTAAGAAGCTTTTGAGAGAACTGATGCAATCAAGAGAGTTGCTAGCAACAACTATATCATCTACATAAACCAACAAGGCTGTGAATACATCTCCATTAAACATTGTGAAGAGGCTATAATCTGATTTAGATTGTTGAAAACCATACTGAATGAGAGAATTTGAAAACTTAGCATGCCATTGTCGAGATGCTTGTTTAAGACCATACAAACTCTTGAGAAGTTTGCAAACCTGTCCAGGTTTCCTTTGGTATAGCCTGGTGGCTTATACATGTATATTTCCTCCTCTAACTCGCCATGAAGGAAGGCATTATTCACATCAAATTGCTGTAAATGCCAACCATTCATGGCTACAAGAGCCAAAAGACATCTAACTGTGACCATCTTGGCCACAGGAGAAAAAGTCTCGTGATAATCAATTCCCTCCTGCTGTGTGTAACCTTTGGCCACTAGCCTGGCCTTTAATCTCTCTACTGTACCATCTGAATTAAATTTAGTTTTGTAGACATACTTGCACTCAATTGGTTCTTTTCCAGGTGGCAAATCAACCATCGTCCATGTATGATTTAGCTCAAGAGCATCCAACTCAGCCTGCATGGCCTCACACCAACCCGAGTCCTTGACAGCTTGATTATATGTTTGAGGATCAACTTGAGATGAGATAGATGCAGAGAAAGCAGCAAAAGTAGTGGATAAACGATGATAAGACAGAGATTTTTTCAAAGGAAAAGTAGTACCTGGAAGAGAGGAGAATTGCTTGGTCAAGGATTGACTTGGAGGAGTGAAGTGAGCCTGTTGACAGTGATAATCCTGCAGGTACTGAGGTGCCTTTCGAGTTCTTGTTGACTTGCGGATGGGAGAAGGAGATTTAGAAGAAGAAGAAGAAGGTGAACGCAGCTCAAGAGATGGAGCAAGTTCTTCTGTGATGGATGCTGATTTAGAAGAAGAAGAAGAAGAAGGTGAAGGCAGCTCAAGAATAGAAGTTGGACTTGGAGTAGTAGCAGGAGCAATTATTGGAGAATGATGGTGATATTCCCCCTCCTCTCCATGATCATGATCTGGTATATAAAGATGAAGATATTTTACATAATGGTCCTCAATCCAGCTCACATGAGAAAGGCTAGCTGAAGAGCTTTTATGTAATTTTATAGTTAGTTATTTGGTTTTGTCCTTGGCTGAGGTGTATAGTTTTTAGTGGCTTAGTTTGTTATTTGCAGTATGTAAATATTCCTTCCAGAACGTGCTTTGGCTTGGTTTGTTATTTGTTGTACAGAGCACTACATATATCACATTTTCTGTAAAAGTTAGATTATCGATTCAATGAAGAATATACCAAGTTCTTCTTCACTCTGACTTTTTCTTCTTTCCTTGCTTATTTTACCATTTCTTACATGGTACCAGAGCAGTGATTCATTCATATTAACCATGACTACAGACAATTCTGCTGAAAAGTCTACTCCCCCAAATTGTTTTCTCAACTTCAATGATGTCACAAATCCTTATCGACTTGACCATGGGGACAATCCTTCTGTTTCCCTTGTCCCCGAGCTCCTCACTGTTGATAACTACACAACTTGATCTCGGGCTATGCAGAGGGCTCTTCGAGCTAAAAATAAGTTGGGTTTTATCAATGGTGAGATTTCCAAACCTACCAGTACAAATGACCCTTTACTTGAAGCTTGGGAACGCTGCAATGACCTTGTGACCTCTTGGTTACAAAACTCCATTTCTCCTTCCATCAAGTCTAGCATTGCCCTTGTGAATAAAGCCTCCGTGGTCTGGACTGAACTGCAGGAACGTTTTACTCAACAAAATGGTGCACGTATCTTTCAACTTAAAAGAGCACTTGCAGGATTGAAACAAGAACAAGATCCAGTAAGTGTTTATTATGGAAAACTGAAAACTCTTTGGGATGAACTCAATGTGTTTGATCCATTGCCTGATTGTAGTTGTGGTAATTTGAAGATCCTTTCGGACAGATATCATAGGGACTGTGCAATACAATTTTTGATGGGCCTCAATGATTCATACACCAATTCAAGAGACCAAATCATGTTGCTCGACCCCTTACCTTCTGTTGGTAAGGTTCTTTCCCTGATTCAACAGCAGGAGAGGCAACATCTCATGCTGAGTAGTTGTCCCTCTCCTGATTCAATGGCTCTAGCAACAAAGAAATTCCATCCCAACTTCAAACCTAATGCCAAGTCTGGCCAACTCCTTAAAAACCGCCCCTATTGTACCCATTGTCATCAAACAGGCCATTCTCTAGAAACCTATTTTAAGGCAGGAAATGCTGAGCCACCAACTTGTACACACTGCCATATGAGTGGTCATGTAGCAGAAAAATGCTACAAACTTCATGGGTACCCCCCTGGGCACAAGCTTTTCAGCAAAGGTAAATCATCTACCTCTTTTGCTAACTCTGCTTCTACTGACCAAGATGAGGACTCGAGTTCCAGAATTGGTTTGACTAGGGAGCAGTATCAACAATTGCTCCATCTGCTGCAGCCAAAAGAGACTCCAATGATGCTTTTATCCTCTACCAACTCAACCAAGACAGCTTCTCATTCTTTTGCCAATGCAGCAAAAACATCAACGATATCTGGTATTTCCACACAGTATTCCATTTCTCTTCAAAACTCCTTAATGTCTGCAGAAACTCCTTGGATAATTGACACAGGTGCTGTAGCACTTCCCTTCTAACAAGCATCACAAATAAAGTTTCTTACTCTGTCAAAATGCCAAATGGTGATGAGGCACCTGTCACACACATAGGCACAGTCAAGTTTGGAAGCCATCTTTTTCTGGAAAATGTCCTATGTGTACCATCTTTTACATTCAACTTGATTTCAGCTAAAAGAATTGCAAACTCACTTGATTGTTGTCTTGTTTTCTTTTCTGAGTCATGTTTCCTTCAGGACCTTTTGTCTTGGACAACGATTGGGAAGGGTGAAGTGAGGCATGGACTCTACCATCTTCAGCAAATTGAAGTGCCTGCAACAGCTCTTGTTGACTACCTTACCAAGTTTTCAGATAAAATTCATTTTGTTTCAGCATCTTTATTTAGCAATCATTCTCTGCCAAATCTTTGGCATTATAGACTTGGCCACACCTCTTTCTCTAGGATATCTCTAATTAAAGATCCTGTTGTAAGTACTGAGATTTCTAATATGAATGAGATTCCTTGTTGCATCTGTCCAATGGCCAAACAACATCGACTCCCTTTTCCCATCAGCACACATACAAGTTCTGGAATTTTTGAAATTATTATGTGTGATATACGGAGACCCTATTCTGTTGCTGCCCATGATGGATCCAAGTATTTCCTTACTATTGTTGACCATTTTTCTCGAAGTACTTGGACTTATCTCCGTAAAACAAAATCTCAAACTCGGTCTTGCATAGAGTCTTTTTTCAATCTTGTTGAAACTCAGTTTAATGTTCGAATTAAGACCCTAAGAAGTGACAATGGTGCAGAATTTGATATGAAAGAATTTTTTAACCAAAAAGGCATTATTCATCAAACAAGTTGCATTGAAACTCCACAACAGAATGCCATTGTAGAACGTAAGCACCAACACCTCTTAAATGTTGCAAGAGCCCTCAGATTTGAGTTTTAATGGATGAAAGTTTTCAATTGTACAATTACAAATTGTAATATGTTGTCAAGCATTTCTGGTACATAAAGATTGTAGAGTGTGCTTACCAAGAAAAAAATCCTCATGCTGGGTGGGGCCTCTTATGGTACTTGTTAATTACTTTTTAGTCCACTCGTTTAATTATGTTAAGTACTCTAATTAAGTAATTTAAGACATTTATATAGAATTTAGATGGGTTTAATTAGACATTTGTGATTATTAGGATTAAATGACAATTGAAAAATATAATTTTTTAATCCATAATTTAATTAGAATATGATTATTAATTAATATATAATAGGTAAAATATGATAAAATAAAATAAATTAATAATTAAAAAAAAATTATTTTTTTAATTATTAATTACTCATTACTATATAATAAATAAATGGATAATTCAATGTAGAAATTTGATGTGAATAGCTAAAGCTAAATTTATTTTATATTATTTTATTATTATATAATAAAAAATAAATATTATAATATGAAGACTTATATAAATGGAATATTTAAAATTTAAATTCATTTTATATTTATTAAAAATATAGTTTAATTTTGACTAATTCATTGAAGATTCTCTCGTGTGGATTTTAAGGTAGAGTAGGACTGGGAAATGCTCATTGAAGTGGGCTCCTATTTATCGGCCCATCTAATGCTATTCTTGGGCCGGAGCGCCCCCCAAAAAAAAAATCCTGTCATCAAGTTCGACGAGGCTACTTCTCTCTTTTTCTAAAAAAAAAAAAACAAAAAGAAAATAGAAATATTTACTGTTAAATCATAAATGTAGTGTAAAACTAAAAAATATTCAGATAATTCATACTGTTTTTAATAATGCATTTAAGACTTAAACAAAAAACAAAAAGAATCACGGATATATTAATGTTTTATTTGAGAAATCTGCGTTTTAATTTTATTATTGTCTTATGATTATAAAATTTAAAGAAAAATTTTATTTACAGTTTTAAATGTGGGACTGCTTATACAGTTCTATTAATGAATAGAAATAAAAAAATATATATATTATTTTAAAAATAATATTATTATAATTATATATTTTTTTTTTAACATAATTGTATGAATTTACAATCTCCCATTTATGCAGACTTACTCAAATTTAAATGGTTTAATTTACATCATATACCGATTGAAATTATTTCCAATAAAAATACGTTGAAAACTTCAATCGGTAAATTGGGGTGGACTTGCACCAGAAAGAGTGCTCCGCGTTTGAGCAGCCAATGAGAGACGTCAGGTAGGTTCACTACCCAATAAGAAACCTCCACCTGGATATTCTACGTAGCTTCGCGCTCCCCCCACTGGACCCGTTATATGAATCAACGTCTCCACCGCTACTACCATTTGCCAGATCGCTCTCAGTTCGTAACGTTTCAGTTTACTTTCAACTCCTCTTTGCTTTCTGATCTCTATCCCCTTTCCTCTCTTCTTCTTTTTTTTTCACAAGAATAAGACGATAAACCCTCTGGCCAATCTACGTAAGTGGTCTCCGGCGAGACGAATGGAAGCTCACGGCGTTGGACTCCGCCGTGTACTAGTGTTGTCCTTTTGCGTCGCCGGCATTTGGTCTGCCTATATCTATCAAGGCTTTCTTCAGGAAACTCTGTTAGTTTTTCTTTCTCCCACTCTTTTTTATTAATGGAACTTCTGCTTCGATTGTATATTATTTATCCGATCTCCTATGATAAACCGGGTGAGAGCTAACGACAGTGTGTTCGGGTATATTTTCTGGATCATGCGGGTGCTCTCGTAATTGGAAGGGTGGTAATCGTTATGGTGCTGGCGTTGAATTCGAATTCGATCATTTTTAGGGCCGCTTATTGATTTTAATTCAACTGATATGCAAAATGCGGCTTCCTTAATGTTTAAATTTATGCTTATGATTAGCAATGTTCGGATTGCATTGGCAGAAACTGGGCAGTTTGCACCAAAAATTATGATTTTCCAATTGTTTGACTTGAACAGAATTTTGTCAAAGGCTGTTCATCGCTGCTGAACATTGAAAATTTTCTAATTTTGGTTCCCAAAAAGTCTTAATTGGGATAGTAAATTGCCTATTCAACTAGGGTTACTGCTACTCAAGTTGGAACTTATTCACTTTGGTTCCTAACGATGACATATGAACCGAAAGATCGCAATTTTTTCCCTTAATTTTTATCTCTCTCTATAGGTCTACCAAGAGATTTGGTCCAGATGGGAAGAGGTTCGAACATCTTTCGTTCCTTAACTTGGCGCAGAATGTAGTATGTTTAATCTGGTCCTATATAAGTGAGTTCCTCTTCCCCTTCATCTTACCTTTTCCTTTGCTAAAATGTTACTTGTAGAAGGCTCATATATTCAAGATATAATTTCATTCTTTTTCCGTCTTTTAAACAGTGATAAAACTTTGGTCAAGTGGTAGTAATGGGGGTGCTCCTTGGTGGACATACTGGAGTGCTGGCATTACAAACACGATTGGTCCAGCTATGGGTATCGAAGCATTAAAGTATATCAGCTACCCTGCCCAGGCATGTGTCTACTTCTCTTTATTCAACGGTTTATTCATACTTGGAAGGAAAAGTGGGAATGTCACTATGATGTGGTCATCACTTATAGAAAGAAAAACAAAAAAACTATAATATGGTGATTGGTAGTCTGGATGATCCACTTGCATGATGTTACTCCAGTTTTCTAATATGATTCTCAGTATTTTTTCCTCAATTTCATTGTCGGATGGTAATTGCATGAAGACAACCTATAAAAAAATGCATGAAGACTATTTCTTCTTCCTTATTACCAATCAGGGAAATTTAATTTGGTGTTGCAGAAAATATTGATGCTTTTTTTTTTTTTTTTTTTTAATTGCAGGTCCTGGCAAAATCCTCAAAAATGATTCCAGGTGAAATATTTACAAGTTTATACAGTCTGAGCTTAAACAAATCTGCTGTTCGCCAAGCATGATGATATCTAACTGGAAACTGCATGCTTTTACCGACAAACCAATCCTACATTCCCTCGACACCTTTTTTAACTTGCAAAGGAAAAAGAAAGATTTTCATCATTTTTCTGGTTGGAAGAAAGATTGTTATTAGAGGACTTACAAATTGTATATTTTTGGCCTTCCTTTGATTGAGATGTGTTGTTTGATGGCATCTCTTGTGTGAAAAAGGAAGGGATGATCCTAGAGCTTAACTAGAATTTGCTATATATGTAAAGAGTTTATGAAAATAATGGCTTTTTTCTGCCATTGCGGTTTTTAAAATGATGATCAATGAAATGAATGGGGAAGTTTATTGCTGCTTATTTGTTGTGTTGAGAGTGGATTATTTGTACAAGTCGATTAATATATCCATGACAGTGATTTTTTTTTTTTTTCCAGTAACTAATGTTTTATCTTGTTGTATGCAGTAATGCTGATGGGTACTTTAGTTTATGGTATAAGATACACTTTTCCAGAGTATCTTTGTACTCTCCTTGTTGCTGGAGGTGTGTCTATATTTGCACTACTAAAGGTGATGATTATGTCTTTATGAATAATTTTTTTCTTTTTGAACTATTTTCATGCTCAGTTCTTAAGATATCTTCGGGGGTAAATGATTGCTTCTAGCAAACTCATTTTTGATTTTTATGTTTGTCTTATATATAGTTGAATTGATTGCAGACTAGCTCAAAGACTATAAGCAAGCTGGCACATCCAAATGCACCCCTTGGATATGGGCTATGTTTCCTGAACCTTGCATTTGATGGATTTACAAATGCTACTCAGGATTCAATTTCTGCTAGGTACGTTAACAAAATACTACTTATGGAAAAAAAAAAATGCACAAAGTTTTATTGTTTCCAATTGAGATTTTAGTATCTAGTAAGTTAAAACAACTTGGTCTTTTGATAATGTTTAAAGTTTTCTATTGCTTTTTCCATTTGACTTGTTCCTGTGTACTAGTCAATAAGCAACAAACAAAAAATGCATCACAGCAAAGTTTGTTTTGTACTTGACCGAAAAAGCAATTTGTCGTTGATTTTTAAGAGCAAATCTCCGTACCTCTGCCATGGAAGAACTTGATCAATTTACTAATAAGCCTTCATTTATTTCTAGAAATTTATCCCCTGTGGACTACTTTTTCATTTATTTTTGTCTTCCACCCATGAGAAACAAAAACAAAATGTGGGCAAAACTATACTCTTCAACATAATAATTTGATTTCAATAAATATTTAAGCAAAATCACCACACCTAGAGAAATTACATACCTATAGGAGTTCCAGAATTTCGATTCCCAGTTTACCTTTTGGCCAAGAAAACGGCTTTCATCCCTCTTTGTAAAACATTTTTCCTCCCCCTCTATACACCTTGAATTCACTTGTTGACATGAGTCTGAAATTTGGAAAGAAAGCAAGATGGTATTCATTTGAGGATTAATTTAGATGACTCCATATGCTCGTGTGAACTTCAGAAATGCTCATCACGTTCTTAAAAAGGCTTGAGAATGGCTGTGTCGGTCTTTGCTCTCCAAAATTCCTGGTAGTGTCGTCCTATTTCCCTTTCTGGTGCGGGCTAAATTATTGAACTATAAAACTAGCATGCATTTTTTGAAGCATTAAATGTGTTGCAGTTGAACGTTCCCACATTGGATCTAGAAACAGGGTTTCTGAAGCCTGCACCTTCTTTTCCCCTTTGTTTGTTCCATGGAGCACCTTACAAATTGATTCTTTTAGAATGATGACCTATATCACATTGGCTGTTACACATACTCACCAACCTATCCCGAAAGGTATAAATTATTCATATTTTTGTTGCTTTCTCTGGTTTAGGTACCCAAAAACAAGTGCCTGGAATATTATGCTAGGGATGAACTTATGGGGTACCATTTACAACATGATCTACATGTTCGGCTGGCCCCAGGCAAGCGGATTTGAGGCAGTCCAGTTTTGCAAGCAGCATCCGGAGGCAGCATGGGACATTTTTCTCTATTGCCTTTGTGGGGCAGTGGGCCAGAATTTCATCTTTCTGACCATAAGTCGATTTGGCTCCCTTGCTAATACCACGATCACCACCACCCGCAAGTTTGTCAGCATTGTGGTTTCTTCACTCCTGAGTGGCAATCCCCTGTCGACAAAGCAATGGGGGTGCGTTTTCATGGTCTTCTCTGGATTGTCATACCAGATCTACCTCAAGTGGAAGAAGTCGCAGAGATTGCAGAAGAAGAGAAAACCCATGTAACATTTTTTTATCTATAACTTGAACCCTTCTTCATTTTTGGCCTTTATATCCCCGAGTGTTCTTTCATTTATAGTAACCATAAGGTTGAGATGGTTTCAAATTATATGATAATTATGAAAAGCTGTTAAATGTAGTTGTAGTTTCTTATCAATTGTAGGGACTATTATAGTTATAAAAAAAAAAAGTAAAAAGTTCAATACTTTTTTATCATTGTAGGACTCAATTTGTTGGTGTGTTGTGTGTATCAAAAACCATGCTTGTAAATAGATCTTTTAAAAAGAAAGAGGAAACACATTTTGACAGGTTTTTCATTTTTGGTAACTTTTTATGACATCTAGGAAATGGGTGCCATTTAAAAATTGAGCATGGGATGGTTTATTAGTTTGGCATGAAAGATCAACAAGAATCAAGCTAGAATAATATTTTAGCATGTTATGCTATTAAGGTAGGTTGTCTAGAATTTGAACTGATGTACGAAGTTATAGCTTTTTCACATGCCTCTTGCTGCCCTTACTTGTATGATTAGGAGATGGGTTCGGTGGATGGTCCAGATGAAAGATACTATAAAGTTTCTAAATTCTGAAGGTGAAATATGAACCATTTACGCAGGCTCAACTGACAAGTATCGACTATCCATGCATCGTGTTGGTAGACCAATTATTAATGAAATAAGAAAAATTCTATTCATCATCCACAAATCATACATAATTTTTTTATTTTATGAAACGTGTGTTGTATAGATGATGAGTAAAAGAAATCAATTAGTTTAGGAATAATAAAACTAAAAAAAAAATAAAAAAAATAAAAATAAGTGTAATGTATTGTGTATGGAAATGATAAGTAGCAAAGCTCATGAAATAATAAATTATTGGATAATGACATGGCTATATATAATGCATTCACATAGACTAAATGTCAAATAGTTTGCTGCATAGAACCAAATAATCCCAAAAACAAAAAAGAATATGAGTGCTGCTACACTCAACTCTCCCAGCTACTGTTGGGAGCTATCGTTAGGTATAGGGTTTTTTTTTTTTTTGTCTTTTCATACATGTATTTTTTAATACTTTTAAATGTTTTTTAAAAAAATAAAAAAATTTATAATATTATTAAAAAACACTTTTTTAATCACTAAGTAAAAAAAAAATTAAAAAAGCAAAGCGGTAGAGTTGAGCGGTAAAATAGAGAGGGAAGAGTAGTATTATCCAAAGAATATATACGTTTTTTTTTTTATTTATTGAGGTTGAATGAACAACCTATCCCTATAAATAATATTAAAAAAATTAATGTAAACACAATTGATAATATATATATATATATATTTATTTAGATAGATGGATAGGTAGATTACCTAGAAACAAAAGAAAAGGGCCCTTAATTTTCAGGGGTAATGAACTATATCGTGACAGCTAGCGTTATGTTGATTTTATTTTTATTTTTTTGAAAGTAACCTCTCTGTTATTGCATAAACTTGATCAAATATAGAGTTTGTCATTTCCTGAGATGATCCTAGGACCCTCCTCGATCATTACATGTTCAACCTCATAAGAAAAGCTCATAAGAAGACTGGAAGGTTGTCACACGTCTGTAGTAGTGACAGTAGGGTGTAATAAGAGTTTAGTTATTGGGCTCAGCCACTGGGCCAAAGTCATCACCTCTTTTATTTGTATGTTTTTATTGGATAGGGCTATGGCCCATTTATTGTTTGTTAGAATTGTATTAGTTGCTTTACTTTTACAGTTTGGTTAAGTTGGTCTGTGGCCCAAGAATAGGGAAATCAGTATATGTAGCAGAAGGATGCACTTGTATCGGTAGGCAAAAACTTAAATCAAATTCATTATTCTCTTTTCTATCCTCTTTTTCTTCTATCTCTACTTTCTAGAGGTTCTCCCCTCATAATGAGCCATTTTCAATGCATTTCTTTATCAAGTATTTTTGGAGTATTACAATTGGTACCAGAGACACCTATCTCTATGCAATCAATCTATGAAAATGGAAGAAATTCTCTTATCATTACTCAAAATAAGGAGCTGGTCGAACAATCACAGCAACGTTACGAAGTTTTCCTGCAAATATTCGAAGATGTTAGGAACAATTTTGAAGATTTCATAAACAACTTCAATGAAGAGTTAACGTATTTGGAATGCCAAGTGTGTGTTGTAGGAAGACAAAGAACACGCAGCAATGGGGAAAGAAAAATGGGAAGTCAATTCCAATGAGATTCCTTTTTTCCTTTCTTCAAAATATCCTCCAGTTTCCCGTTTTTTCCTTTTCCAATGATGGTACCAAACAATAATCAAACCATAGCCGGAAACAGAGGGGACCCAATAATTGGGACCATTCTCAGCCTCAACGATAAGGATGGTGGCGTTCTTAATTTCCTGTGCACCAGATGGGAGTTTGACCCAGGTGGTGTTCATTTTCCTTATCTCTGTCCTCATCTCCTTGAACAATTTTTGAGCCGATGAGAAGGAGAATCACTCAGATTCAATTCCTTTTCTATACTTTCTGGAGAAACAAACACATATTTTTCAAGCTCTCCATTTCTTTTCCCATGGTGCATACCAAGCATTCTCTCTTCGTAGGAGCCAAGAATGTCACTCTACAGATTAAACCCCCAAAACCTTTGTACTCTTATTGTTTCCACTATGATTTGTCTTCCCTACTGATCAGGTGTTCACTCTCTCTCACTTAACAGACATAGCAATCCAATCTTTGTCTCAAACTCTCTCAAAACCTTTAACCCTAGGTGTGGTTCCACATCCATTTTGTTGACCCAACCCATCGACACCAGTCCCATTCGCCCATGGCGGACGAGGTAATTTCGTTGACTTTTTTGTCACCTTCATCACCATTGTCGACCCCGTCTTTGGGCCACTCGGTGATCCCCACAGTCAACAAGCTATAGGACACCTTTAGACAACTCGAGAGGTAGTCGACCATCGAGTTCCCACAAGTCGCCGTGAAGCTGGACGAGATCTATGGTTTTGGCATCCTGATTTGGGACAACGAAGTTAGACTACCTATGGAAAACATACTTTATGTTGATGGACCAAATATTGCATTAGAAATTGACGACGAGGAATATGCTAATACTCGAATTCGTGGAGTTGAGAAGTGGAGGAAACTTCTTGCAAAAATTTTTAGGCAGCCTCATTTTATTGTCTAGGACAATAGTGACCTTGTCCCACACGAAGTCATCGGTGGCCTGATGAATGTCTATGCCATTGGAGGCTCTTAGCAAGTTTTGAGAGGACTGTACGGAGAATTTAATGTTGTCTTGGTGCTTCACATGAAAAAGACAGTAATTGTGCTTCAATTGTTTAATGAAATGCCTAAAGTCAATCTTGACATTCCTCTTGTGTTCTCTAAGACCAGGTTCCTAATTTTGGATAAAGTAGATAGAGTTATGGAATTTGGGTTCAAAGAGGAGTTGAGGGTTGTCTTTCCATGTTTATAAAAAATTCACTAAACTCTATTGTTCTCTGCAACAATGACAGTAATCAGGAAACACGACTTGAGCTTGTAAAAGTTAGAGAGCATGTGATTGTATTAGAAGCAGTTGTTTTTGTAGTTGATAGACTTGGAATAGTTGATAGACTTGGAAGGAGACCTTTATTACTTGGTGGTGTATTGTTTGCATTGAAAGAGATTACATCTTGGTGTGTCTATTTTAATTGTGCTAGTGTGGTTGTTGTAGTAAGTAGTATAATGGAGTAGAATAAGAGTGGAAATGGTGGCATTATAATATGTGGTAACTGGACAGAACATTTTGTTAGGGAGGACTCCAGCTCATCATCAATATTTTCTAGATTGATTGCTTTGTCTGTACGTGGTGCTCGTGGTGGTTGCAACTTCATGAAAAAGCAGGAAGGTGAGCAGTCAGGAGGTGTTGTGGCCTTGGTGGTGACGAATGACAATGAAGATCTTTACAAAATGTTATGTGCTGATATTGCTGCTGAAGCAAGAGGTGCATCAGAAATGGTTGGAACAATGGGTTTTACTCTATCTGTTTGCACATTGTTTGCGCAATTTACATCTAAGTGTTTGAGTTTAGGGAAAATGGACCTTGGCCTTAGAATTTATAGGAAACCTAGTGTTGCTGTGGCCAACCTTCAGCTTGTGGATGTGGCGGTCTCTCAGGTTCTTCATCAAATACTTTCATTGGAAACCAACTTTGTTCCCATTACACGAGACAACAGATTGGTGCTCCTAATCAATGGGTTAGGAGCCACCCCTATAATAAAATTAATGATTGCATCAGGAAAATCAATGCTGAAATTACAGCTTGAACATGGGAGGCTGAAACTTGGCAATAATACCAAGAGCAGTAAAATGGTGCCTTCATTGCAGTTGGGTATTGTGAGGCTACTCTTTGATAAAATGTCAGATAGAGCTTTGGTCTCTTGGAATATCATGAGAATGGAATATTTGAAGTAAGAGGAGATGGGAGGCACTAGGAAATTCTTTAATGAGATTTCGAAGAGAGTTGTGGTGACTTGGAATGCAATGGAAAGTACAGTGAATGTTGGATATGGGGTAATTGGGCATAACATTTTGTTGATAAGGCACAAGTGGCTGAAAACTTTATAGGGTTTCATCAAGGCTTGTTGTCTTTACCGGGTTGTCATTCTCTGCATTAGCTTGAAAAAGCTGTTATTACTCACCTTCCACTACTAGAAAAGTTGAAGAAGAAAGTTTATGAGGTCCCCTATACGGTAAATTCCATCGAGGAGAAGGTTGTGGGTCAGCTCAAGGACTTTGAGGGTAAGAAGCTAGTCTCAGCTGCAAGGAAAGGGTGGAAGCATAACCACACCTTGAGGGCAAGGTGCTTGAAGGGGAAGGGTTTGTCACATGTCTGTAGTGGTGACAGTAGGGGCGAAAGTCATAGTGGGCTTGGGTTGGGTAATAAGAGGTTAATAGTTGGGCTCAGCTTGTGGGCCAAAGCCATCACCTCTTTTATTTACATGTTTTTGTTAGGTCGGGCCATGGCCTATTTATTGTTTGTTAGAATTGTATTAGTTGCTTTACTTTTACTGTTTGGTTAAGTTGGCCTGTGGCCCAAGAGCTACATAGGGAAGTCAGTATATGTAGCAAAAGGATGCACTTGTATTGGTAGGCAAAAACTTAAATCAAATTCTGTTATGTGCCATAGTTTGGGATCTCATGGCAGGTTTATGAAGTAGAGAACAAGGATCATCCTTGTGTTTTCCACCTATGATGGTAAATTTGTAGGATACTTGGAGGGATCCTAGGCCTCCTTATATTGGTTTAATTCGAGGAAAACCACAGCTTCAATTCAACTCCAGGTTGAGAGTAATAATCAAGTCATCATTTTATTCATGACCTCAAGCCGATAAATAGCCGAACAACTCTTGATAGAAAATGAAAATTACACTTGCATAATTCTAACACAATTTTATTGAAAGGAAATAACATAAGGAAATAACATTGATTTTAATTGATTAATGGTAAGCATCAATCACTCCCATCCCATGATGCTTGGTCCCTGACAAGTCTTCCCTCCTTAAAACTTTTCTTGTACTCAAGGAAAAAGCATGTTTTCAATTCTACCAGATTCTCCCATGTGGCCTTAGCAGGAGAGAGATTTTTCCAATGCATAAGAACCTCCGTTTCTCTCCCTTTTTTGAGAGTTTTCAAAATGGCTTGAGGAAGTGGGTGGGGTGCAGATTATGCTGGTAATTTGGGTAGAGTGTGAGAGATTTCCTATTGATTTCCAATCTTCTTTTTTAGGAGAGAAACATGGAAAAGTGGATGTAATTTAGATTCTGAGGGTAACTCTTATTTATATGTCATGGTGCCAATCTTGGATAGGATTTTAAATGAACCAAAAAATTTGGGACTGAACTTGAGATTTTTCCATTTTGCCAAGGAAAGCTGGCGATATGGGCACAATTTTAGGTAGACAAATTCGCCCATTTTAAAATTCATCTCTGTGCACTTCTCATCATAATATTTCCCCATTCTCTCCTGTGCAATCTTCAAGTTGGCTGTGACATCCCTAATCACCAAATTCTTTTCAAGTAGAAATTTGTCAACGGACTCCACGCGCGAGGTGCCATGAACATAGGCAAGTAAAGTGAGAGGCTCGAGCCCATAAACAATTTATAAGGGTGTTTTCTTAGTGGAAGAGTGAATGCTCATATTGTAACAATATTCCGCCTATAGAAGCCAAACCACCAACTCTTTGGGGTTAGAACTCGTGAAACATCGCAAGTATATCTCCAATGTCTTGCTAACCACCTCAGTTTGACCATCGATTTGTGGGTGATAAGCTGAGCTAAAGTTGAATTTAATTCCATTTAATAGGAATAAATTCTTCCAAAAAGAATTTGTGAACACCGGGTCACAATCGTACACAATAGACTCGGGCATGCCATGAAGCTCGAATATGTAGTCAAAAAATGTTTGGGCAACTGTGGTGGCTGTATAAAGGTGTTTAATGGGAGTAAAATGACTATATTTGGATAATCGATCAACTACCTCAAAAATGGTAGAATTACCTCTAGATGTTGGCAAGTCATCCACAAAATCCATCTAGATATATGTCCACACATGGCGCGGAATTGGAAGAGGGCAGAGTAAACCGGTGGGTTTGACTTGGTCCACCTTAGTTTTTTGACAAACATCACACTCTCGGATAAATTTCCGTACGTGCCCCTTCATGCCCTTCCAATAAAAAATTGATTTGATTCTGTGGAGAGATTTGTGGAGCCCTTGATTATAGGAATAATCAATTCTGATGTGGGCAAGAGGTAAATCCAATCCTTAAAGAAAATCAATCCTTCCTTGAATAGCCACGGTCCCAATGCTTCTCCTTCCTTGATTTTCTCCACCAATTCCTACAAGTATGGGTTAGCCAGAATTTTAGATTTTATGAGATCCACCCAATTAGGAATAGAAGAAGATATTGCACATACTTGAATTTCAAATTTTCCGAAAAGTGCATCTACGGCCGAACTTTCCTTGCCTTTTTTGTAGTGAATTTGAAAATCAAATCACAAGAGCTTCACCAACCATTTTTGTTGAGCAGCTGTAGTAATTGTTTGTCCCAAAAGCAATTGCAAGCTTTTTTGGTCCGTCCAGACAACTAATTTGGCTCCTAAAAGATATGGACGCCATTTTTGGACCGCCTTAACCAAGGCCAACATTTCCTTCTCATATGTGGATAAGACAAGATTTTTGTCATGTAGAATTTGGCTAAAAAAGCAATTGGTCGGTCTCCTTGCATGAGCACTACACCTAAATCCACGCCAGAGGCATTACATTTCACAATGAACTCACAATGAACAGTTGCGAAAAATCTGGAAGAGCCAATACAGGTCCGGATGTCATGGCTCTTTTTAATTCTTCAAAAGCTTGTTCCACCATAGAGATCCATCTAAAGGAATCATTCTTGAGCATATGGGACAATGGTTGCGCAATGATGTCATAGAGGTTAGGGGTGCTACCCGCCCCCCTCCTCCACATGGGCGGGGGTGGGGAATTTTTCCTCGCACTCTGGGGCGAGGTACCCCATCCACTGCATGGGTGTGGGGGTGGACCTCCGTCCGTCCGCCCTCCAACTGAGTTTTTGGCCCAGTTCACTTATCTGGGCCCAAAATGGCCTAGAAACACAATCAAACCTGTTTTTGGACTATTTGAGGCCCAAAATTTAACTACAATAATAAATATATTTAAAAAATGAAAACAAAAAATAAATTATATGGATAGAACTATTAACTATATACTAAGTTTCAACTAATGCTATAGTATTAACTAATAATCACTAAGGCACTAAACTATTATAATTATACAAATTAAGAGAACTAATAAACTATTACAAATTTACAATATTACAAACTCATCTAAAAATAGTAAATGTTACAAATTGTACTATTAATTATTGTAGTAACATTACAATTAATTGTAAATTAAAAAAATCATAACATTTCAAATTTGATCAATTTCAGGTGGTGGTGAGTTCACTGAGTTGTGTCGACTACTATGAGATTGAGAATCGATATCATAAAAGTTATAAAACCTACAATATTAATAAGTTCAAAATAAAACAAATTACAATTAAAAGTTATAAACATGAAACAAAAATTTAAAATACCAAATATTAAAAGTACTAACCAAGATGAAATTGGTTCATTGGGATGAATATGAGCATAGTGCTTATTATAAACTCTCTGTTTTATTGTATAATACATTATAATCATTTAGCCCTTCAACATAAAGGGTTTGAAGTTTGAAGGGTACTTTTTCAGTTCGAACTATCCTTATTTGAAATTATTGTTCCAGTTGAACTGAAAAAAAAAAAAAAAAAAAAACCTTTCAGAAAATACTATTAATCTGGTTGAGGACTACATAGTACACACACTAGTTGTTCAAATAAGCCCTATTGCCAATTTTATAAGGCTGCAAAGTTTGAAAACATAATGCATCTAAAAAGTTTAGCAACATCAAAGATTGAAAATATTGCATAAACTGGACATGTTTATGGAAATCAAGTGTTACTTCTATTTGGAAGCCACAAGAACATCAAGCTTATCAAAACAACCACCCAAAAAATCAGAACTCTACATTTCGTGTTTACAATAAAAAAAATATATAGGGCATTTTGAAATACCCTAAATTAATTTAGGGGTTTCAGAGATTGAAACCCCTAAATTAATTTAGAGTTTCGAATTGGAACCCTAAATTAATTTATGGTTACAATCCGAATTAATTTAGCTACAAAATCAATATCACTGATTCACTATCACGTATTCAGTCATCAAAACACATTACAAACCCACAAAAATCAAAATCACAGAGTAGATTCACACACACAGTCATCAATCATCAAAACATATGCACAATCAAATCTCCACAGCACACAATTCACAAACATAATTCCATCCTCCATCTCTAATTAAACCTCATCATTTCTCCAATCTCCATTCCATAAATCAATAAAAAATTTAACCAAAATTGAAAGATTCTTACCTTTGGTGATGGAGATGCAGATGGAAGGCTACGACGACGGCGACGACGTAGTGGAGTCTTCGACGGCGATGGAGAATCGGAGATGTAGAGAGTGAGCGAGACTCAGACAAAGAGAGAGAGATTCAAAGAACTAAGAGAATGGGTTAAGTCACGGGGAGGTGGGGGTTTCTAGAATCTTAACAAATAACGAAACGACGTTGTTTTGTCATAGACAAAACGATGTCGTTTCGTCATTTGTTATTAAGTAAAAAAAACCCAAGCATGAAACGACGTCGTTTCTGTGGCGCCCCCGACCCCCATGTAAGGAAAATACAGGAATCGAGACGCCGGGATGATGACAACACGGTTACACATCCCAACGAAAGTGCCAAGTGTGTGTACATGCAATAGTGTACAATAAAAACGCAGCGGATAATTAAGTCTACTAAGTACCAGAATTTAAAATACAATTTAAATATCAGTAGAAGTTTAAAAGCAGTTATACAGTCATCCCAAAATAAACTTTAACACATGTCCCAAAATACAACTGAGTAAAATAGAATAACAAGCCAGTGATCCCAGATCACTCCCGGGCGGAGCCGTCTCCTCAGGCTCGCCCTCCTCCTCCTCATCTGCATCAAAATCTGCGTTACCACAGAATGGTACCGCAGGTAAGTATAACCCAAATAATTCTCTGGAATAAAATGCATTTAATGCAACCAACATGCATGCATATGATGAAATATGCATTTTCCTCAAAACATCATTTTCTCCGAAAATGATAATTTTCCAACACACGCCAAAATCCCATTTGGCCCAAAAATAATCGGTAAAACATTTTCCCAGAAAATGATTTACACAAAATCCAACACACACTATTTTCCCAGAAAATAGTCCATTTATCCATTATTATCATATGCACCATGGCCTCCCCTAGGGACCATCCGCACGTCCTGGCTTCGTAGCAATGCTCAGTTCCGCGCCCAGCGCGTTCGTAGCCAAGCACCCACTACGCAACGAGCGATGCCCAGTTCCGCGCCCAGAGCGTACGTAGCCAGACATCCTCTAGTCCCCGCCAGCAGAAGGACCACGGAGTCGGCACGAATCTCTCGTCCGATCCCATTGTCGCCCAGCGACAATCCAGGGGACGTTACTCAGTATATTCCGCTCCCGAGTAACCAAAGGAGCTCTACCGAGATAATGCCCCATCTCGGCTTGGGGTCGTGATACATACGCACCCAAAATCCATTCTCACATGAAAACCCAGTTTTCATAAACACATGAACATGAATGCAATACACGAAAACCCAGTTTTCCTTTACAAACATGATCATGCATGAAATAATGAGATGTACATGTACCAACACTAATCCACAACCATCAATAACCAACCCAATCAAATCCAACCAAACAACTCCAATCACCAATCCATCCGACCCCCGTACTCCTCGGACTCAGTCCGGCAAAACCAATCAACAGTTCAAATACAATGTAATGTGTTAGTGCAAAAATACATTAAATTCACAAGAATTCTTTGGAAAATACTTACAGTGCAATATAGCAATTTTCGAAGGATCACGAAACTGCCAGAAGTGGAAGAACAGTTGCAGAACAGTGTAAAATACACTGTGGCCGTGGGTCACAGATACCCACTTTTCAACGGAGACAAACGAAGACCCAAAAATGATAGAGTAGGGCCTAGGGATGTCGGCGAAGCTAGTGGTGGTGGTGGTTAGCCGTGGGTGGCGGCGCAATGGGCGGTAGACGACCAAAATACCCAAATCGAAAATGTGGTTGATGGAGCTTCACCGGTGACGGATCGGAGGTGGGGTTGGGTCCAATGGGTTGCCAAGAGGTCGAGGATGAAGTGGTGTGAAGATGGGTGGCCAAAGGTGGTGCGACGGCGGCGCAGGAGCGAAAGTGACGCCGCAGCTTTGAAGGGCTACTGGTGGTTAACAGCGGCGCGAATGGAGGTGAGGTTGGTGGGGTAAGGTCGCCGGCCGGTGCGTAGCACGATGGGGTGGGCGGTGTCGCGCACGGCGGCGCGACGGCGGCGGGCTGGGTGAGGAACGGTTGCACGGCGAAAGAGAGAGAGGGAGGGGGCTCGCGCGGGAAGAAGGGGAAATAAGGAGGAAAAAAGAAAAGAAAGAAAAGAAAAGGAGGAAAAGAAAAATAGGGGGAAAAGAAATGAGGTCCAATCCTCATAACTTTGGTCACAAAAATGATCCAACGGAAACGATTTCAAAACCACAAGTTAAATAAAATAATTTAAACGTAATGGTAAAGTCAAATGGAAATAATTTAATCTCGCAGTAATTAATTTAATATGAAAAGCAATTTAAATGTACATCAATAAATAAATAATAAGAAAGCACATAAAAATTAATTTTCACCAAATTAAAAATCCTAAAAATAACCCAATTAAAAATCCAATAATTTTAAAATAAGAGAATAAATTTTGAATCCATAAAAATAATTCCTTCAGTAAAAATACACTAAAATACGGAGTGTTACAGTTTCATGCCTAGGGTGTTTATATATATATATATATATATATATATATATATATATATAAGCAAGACGAGAAGGGGGATTTGTGGGGTGGGTGTTACCCTTATCCTACCCCCGCCCCTGTTGTGGGCGCCAGATGCGGGCGTGGCCACTCGCCCCCACATTTGGTGGACCGGGGGATTCACCCCACCACACAAGGGCGGGGCGGAGTAGTGGCGGCGGGGCCCCGCTGTCCACCCTTAATAGCTGTGGATGAATTTTTTGTAATAATCAGTGAGGCCCAAAAAACCTCGCAAACCCTTCAATGTAGTCAGCTTGGGCCACGTCATCATGGAGGGTATTTTTTGGGGATCCATGGCCACACCACGATGAGAAATTAAATGCCCCAAGTAGCCATTTCCTCTTGTCCAAATTGGCATTCATCCCGCTTGACAAAAAATTGGTTAGCTTGCAAAATGTGTAGCACATGTCGCACATGTAATAAATGTTCCTTCCATGAATTGCTAAAAATAAGGATATCATCAAATAATACCAAAACGAACTTACGAAGAAATGACTTGAATACCTCATTTATCATGCTTTGAAAAGTGGCGGGTGCATTTGTAAAACCAAATGGCATGACCAAAAATTCATAATGGCCTTGGAGCGTGAGAAAAGATATTTTCTCGATATCTCCAGGGTGCATACGAATTTGATGGTATCTCGACCGCAAATCAAACTTTGTAAAAAATCGTGCCCCATGTAATTCATCCAATAACTCGTCGATAACGGGTATCGGGAACTTATCCTTGATTGTAATGTTGTTGAGTGCCCGATAATCGACACATAGTCGCCTCAAGCCATCATAGTTTTTGACCAATAATATAAGAGAGGAATAGAGACTCGTGCTAGGCTGCACCACACCGGATGATAAGAGCCCCTACACCATTTTCTCAATTCAATTTTTTGGTAATGTTGATATCGATAAGGCATAATCGAAATTGGATTAGCTCCTTGTAGCAACGGAATCTTGTGATCTTGAGAGCGTTGAGGTGGTAGCCCTAAACCTCTTGGAAAATGGCCAAGTATTGATTCAAAATGGCCACAAAATCCGGATTTAATTGACTAACCACAACTCCTTGCTTCTCTCCCAAATCTAAGGAATTGAATTGCAATAAAAAATCTCTTTTTCTTTTCTGCAACTACTCCCCCAAATCACGGTCACCCATGATTTTATTGGTAGGCCTTTTTGTCCAACGCAACTCCACCATTTTTCCTTCCCACCGAAACCGCATCCATAGCTCATTGAATTCCTAAATAATTAGACCCAATGTTTTTAGCCATTGAGTTCCAAAAACGGAATCACATCCTGATACTCACCAAAAATTGTTTCCATGTATAAAAGCAGGTTTAAAAACACAGGGAGCTTCCAAGGTCATCTCCACAGGGAAAACTTTATCAACACAATCAATCAAGCAAAAAAAGTTAAATGGAAAAAAAAGAAAAGTAAAGATGGGAGCATGAGGACATTTGTAGTTGGATGGGTTTAAGGCTATTTACTATAAGAATGTGATGAACTATGTACTTGAAATTTGTACAATATGTAGGATGAATTTGTATTTAGATATTAAGGATGAGGGACTGCAATTACTCTAAAGGAAATAAAACATGAGTTTAAGTCAGAATGAAAATTGTTTTGTATTCTTTTAATTTCTTGGAGAAAAAGATGAGATGTTGGACAGAAACAATCAACTTAGAGAAAACAGTTTAGAATCTTTTGGAAATCAAAAGATGTATTG
The DNA here is from genome assembly GCF_001411555.2 of Juglans regia. Lineage (NCBI taxonomy): Eukaryota > Viridiplantae > Streptophyta > Magnoliopsida > Fagales > Juglandaceae > Juglans > Juglans regia. The sequence goes on along the minus strand of NC_049913.1, from coordinate 12,492,842 downwards.
GTAGGAGAGTAAATACTAGGGTCACAAGGTTAGGGTTTTCTCAACCATCAAGATGTTGGTCACAGGGTGCATCTGCTTGTGCCAAACTAGTCATGATATTAACACATAAACTCAAGAACACATGCAATCTCATATTAAAAGCACCAATAGAAATAAATCTCTCACTATATTAGTCATTCTTATCATTCTAAGACCCAAGGGTTGAGGAATCCTTGATTATTTCAAGGTCCTGATGTGCCATGAGTCTACAACAGGTCAAGAACAAGAGATTCTACAAAAACCCAAAATGAATCAAGAGTGAAAATATAGAGATAGAGTCTTGCTAAATATCACAACACCCAATAGTACTCATATAGAAGAAGAAAAACTCACTCCCTGCAACCCTAGTTTCAGAGTTTAGCCTAAAATCATCATGAAAAAGATGATTTCGAGGCTTTACAGAAAACCTAACAGAGCAACCCTTGTAATAGAAAACAGAAGTAGAAAGGAAAACACCACAAAAACGGCTAAAAAAAACTCTCCCACATCCTTGCTCCTTGTCCCTCTTATCACTTTCCTTCATCATTTTTCATTCTCTCTCTTCTAATCGTCGCCTACACTTTATCTCCATTCTACCCTCTAGAAGAGCTCGTCTTCTTTAGCAGACGAAATGTAAATGGTGAATGGCTGAGAAGTTTAATGCTTTGATGGACTTGGGCTCAAAGGATGAGTGGGCTTCGGGCTCTTGGGCCTTTAATACCTGCATAGTTTAAACTATCATTAGCCCATGACAAAGAATAAGCACGTATTTGAGAAAGATAACTCATAAACTTCACAGCCCATTAAACAATGTCCATTTTATAAAAGTGTAACATTTAATCAAACTTGTATGAACAATCAACCTCAACTGCCATACTTTAAACAGATATTTTAACAAAGTATCCTGACAATCACATCCCTCCATAGGTAAAAGGAAAAAAACCGACATGGAATTGAACCCTTTGCACTGAAATAGGAAGATTTTCACACAATTCTTCGCTCTTCATTTTATTTCCATCCACCACTTGTACCAAAAATTCTCCTTTTTTTGTGGGATAAATTTCCATTTTGGTAGCTAACTTCGAATTTAAAAAGTTATGGGTGCTATCGGAATCCACCAATATTGTAACCACGGAATCTCCAATTTTCCCAAAAAAAAAAAAAACGCATGGTCTGAGGTGCTGCATTTCTTGAAATAGCATGAAAACTAATTTCAGGAATCTCCTCTTCTCTTCCTCCTTTTTGGTAGTCTCATCCAACAGCTCATTAATGGAAGGAAAAATTCATTCTATTAAAAATAACTTCTTGCAACGATGGCCCAGGGAAAAAATTTCGTCACAATTGAAGCATAATCTGAGCATCCTCCTTTCTTGTGACTCGGCTAGGCTCAACCTTTTGATGGTGGGGACACGGGCTCAAGTAAGAGATGCCGACGGTAAGGGTGGTTGTCTCGTGTTTGATTGGGCCTTCCAAGGTTCCACGTACCCTCCCTTCCATTGGTCGTACATACAAGACTCATAGAGCTATGCAAGACCAATAGCGGCGGACAAGGAAATTGGATTACATGCTTGCATGTCAATTCGTATTGCCTCCTTTAACCCGTTCATGAAGCACCCAACTTCTTGTTCTTTGATAAATGGCCAACTTGATGTAACAAATGATCAAACTTCATTTGGTAATCACGGATGCTTCCCATTTGTTTAAGCTTGGTGAGATCCCTAAAAAAATTTTGGTATCTCGAATGTCCATAACGTAAATGCAGCTCATACTTAAAAAACCTCCCAATTGACACCTTCCCGTTGATGTTTGAAACGTTGATACCACAATTAGACATCACCATCCAAGTGGTAATCGGTCATGTGAAGTTTCTCCACCTCTTCCTTGCTTTGGAACTTGAAAAATTACTCCACCTGACAAATCCACCCAGTTGGATCTTCCATGCCATCATAGCGTGGAAAGTCCAACTCTGTGATTTTGGGTGCAAGAGAGCCTCCTCCCGAGGGGCTACGACGGGGCCCACGAGAAGACTCAGCATTGTCGTCATGTCCTCCACCGTGCATAGAAAAACGAGCAAACATGTTCTCCATATGCTTCAAGAGGCGCTCTTCACTAGCCCTCATGGCTTGTTGTAGTTCCTATTGGCCCACAGCCAATGATCCAAGCTCGTTCTCCATTTGCTCGAGGCGGTGGTCGAACGTGCCTAGTTCTGATACCAAGTTGTTACGTGCCGTAGTTTGGGATCTCGTGGTAGGTTTATGAACGGGTAGAGAACAAGGATTGTCCCTGCGTTTTCTACCTATGATGGTAAATTTGCAGAATACTTCAAGGGATCCTAGGCCTCTTTAGATTGGTTTAATTCGAGAAAAACCACAACTCCAATTCAACTCCAGGTTGAGAGTAATAATCAAGTCATTATTTTATTCATGGTCTCAAGCTACTAAATAGCCAAATGGCTCTTGATAGGAAAGGAAAATTACACTTACATAATTCTAGCACAAGTTTATTGAAAGGAAATAACATTGATTTTAATTGATTGATAGTAAGCATCAATCACTCCCATCCCATGATGCTTGGTCCGTGACAAATTCCTTATTCTCTTTTCTATCATCTTCTTCTTCTACCTCTATTTTCTCGAGATGCTCCTCTCAAAATGAGTCATTTTCGGTGCATTTCTTTATCAAGTATTTTTGGAGTGTTACAAAGGTGAAGTTTACCCCTAGAGCCAGTAACTGTGTAGCATTATGTTGATTTGGTTGGAATGTGAGACAGCGATATCGAAAATATTGGAAAAATTGGGAAGGTAGTGGTTAGGGTTTGAACGACGGAGAGAGGTTTGAGATGAATGGGTCTCAACGGGAAAAACAAAATATCTGTCCGTTTGAATATCCCTATACTAATTCAATCGTACCAGATGGATTAAAATAATTATCGTTTGAATTATATGATCTAGACTTAAAAAGATAAACATTATAATATTTATTAAATATTTAATATTAATAGTAAAACTCATACCAACAATAATTATTAACAAAAATTATAGAATCATATTAATGCCTATATTTGTTTTATTTTTTCATTTTGTTATACTATAAATCTTAAACAATGTTGATATGATTGGATTTTTAATTCTCTTGCCCCCTCTTTCACTTGTATGAGAATGTTTGTAAATAGTAGTGAAAAAATAATTAAAAAAAATAGAATATTAAATAATAAAATAAATAAAGAATAATAATAAAATAAAAAATAATAATGAAGTATTTTGAAAGTACCTCACAGTTCCCAAACCTACCTGGGGAAGAAGTTTGGGCTTATTGTTAGTATTAATACTAGTTCAACTTAAGGTCAAACCAGTTTGCATGGCAAATTAAGCGGCAAAAAGAATAATCAATGGCACCTTCCTTCGATAAAGGTCTTTTTTTTTTAGGGGAAGGTTAATAGCAAATGAGTGCGCTTTATTTTGTAGAGAGTTCCCTCCCCACTTTTACCAATTGCTTTTGCTTTCGTGATAATTATACCTGTCCACCAACCATCACCACCATGGATCCTTCTTTGGCTTCTTCCACTACCAACGTTTTAAACCATTCTTCGTCCCCCAAGACTTTCTCACTTTTCCACAGTTGAAAACTCAGAGACAACACAGAGTGTCTTCAATGCCACGCCCAGACAAGAATTGATGGTACTCTGCCCTCTGCAAGTAAGGAATTCCACTTCCCAAGTTTCTTTTTTCTTCAGTTCTGTTTTCAGTTCTGTTGTCTCAAACCTCTGCTTCTCTTTTTCAGATGAATTTTCTGGTTTGGTTTTACCCTCTGGTCTTTGGAAGAAATGAGAGAAAAAGTGGATGATAATGCCATGGAGTGGTGGTTAACAGTGGTTTATTATCTCAAACATCACAAGTCATCTGCTTTTCGTTTTCTTGTTCTTTGCAAGAAACAAAATGGAGTTTACATTTGAAACTCGTATTTGATGATGCTGTATGTGCATGTTTCTTAATTCTCACTTTCTCTTTTACAGATTTCGGTAGATATGATCGTGCAGTAGTTCAAGGGAAGAAAATGGACAAGAGGTATGTGCACACCAAAACCAGAATTTCCAATCCATTCACACTAAGTTTCATTACATCAGAAATCAGGTGAAAAAATTACAAAGAAAAAAAAAATAAAGCCTTATTCTATACCCTTTGCACACCCAAAAACAACAAAAAGGGAATCCATTTCAACTGGTTAATCTTCCTTTCTTTTTTCCTCTATATCTTTCATCATATATAGGCGAGCTGCCGATATATACTTACACCCTCAATGACTAAGGATTATATAACAGGTTCTGTACAGATCATAAATCAAGACCAAAAACTGGAACACCCAAAACCATATAAAACGAGAAGAAAAAACAAAAAAATGGCACACCGAGCACACTGGGTTTATGTGAGTATATCAAGGTAGTAAATCTGGTGGGGAACAAAAAATGCAGAACACGTTAGATGTGTTGGGGAATGGCAGAATGCGCCATAACATTCTAGATCTGGGGGTTTTGGAATGCAGGTCTCAACATGCCTATGTAAAATTCAAGGCCGAAATGGCTGCAATCCTAGGAAACTGAAATCAAATGAGAAGGCAAGAACTCAACAATGGACCTGGACCATGTAGAATTTCTATTGGGAGGTATATTAGAGATGCTGATTATAAACTATGGAGGAGGGCTCTTTTGCAGGATGGTGGTTGTGAAGGATTGGTACTTGGGTCGGGGCAAGGGGACTCCATTCCAAGTGTTTTTAGTAGGAAGCTCCTTTCCTGTGAAAAATGCAACAAAATCCCCTGGTCAGTCTTTGATCAAATTTTGAGACCTTCAAAAATTATATAGAAGTAAATCATAAGGGCAAGTATTTCCTGTTTTCTATCCCCACATTGTGAGAGCAAAGGAAATTATCAATACACATAAGGGGTAGAACCTGCACCTTTAAATTCGGTATGACCCATTAATAAAGTTCCACATCTTTTTATTTCTTAACACACTAATGCGTAACAAAAGTTGCCCAGGAGGAAGGTGGGGATAAGCTTTAGCTAAATTTAAACAACAGATAATCTTCTCAGCGTTACGATGTTGGGCAGTAGACTAATAAATTCAAGGCAACATCTAGGATGCTGCTTGGCTCAACCAAGCTTCTTCACATATCTGCATGTGTAGTCAGGATATCACATTAAGATAAAGGTTTCAATGGTAGTGATGACCCCTCCAAACACTTGAGCGTTTTCTCAGTTATTTGGACATATAAACTTAAGTTTTCGTCATGGTATTCTGCTTCATAATGTCGTGCAACCATGCCATGTGTAATATTTGCTTGATTTTGTATTGACAGTGTAAAAGTTGAATATGTGAAATAAAAGTAGAGTTATGGCTACAAAACATAAATATAGACGAAGATACATAATAATTAAATAAGATGACTAGTAAGATTCCCTACAATGATTATAGTAGGAGAGACAAAGTTTGTAAGATTTTAGTTTTGAGGCCTGGGGTGGAGTTTATTAGACTAGCGGTGTTTTACAATGTTGTGATTTTTTTTTTCTTTTTTTGCACTTTTCATCAATGCCTATAACAATCCAAAGCAATGAAAGCATAATGGCTTCAGAGTATTGGACATGGTTCTGTAGTTCTTATTTATATTTGTCAACAGGATGTCTTGGGTAATTAACAGGCAGCCTCTATGAAATTTTGTCAACCTCGTTTTTATTTCTATGTTTGGTTGGGTCATCTCAGCATGCCTATATATCCTACTACACTTTTTAGATTTAATAACATGATATACAATCTGACTTGGCAGCAACTGGAATCTCTGATCACCTACATTTATGTTGATCTAGTTTTTATCAAAGACTGTTGCTAAGGAGAGAAAACAAAGATAGCGACTATTATAGTTCACCCAAGTCACCAAGAGATGATGAATTCTTAGTTGAGTTCATTTTCGCAAAAATGGTCCCTTATATTCCAATTTCTCTTTCATGTTTTTTCTCCCCTCTCCTCTCTCGCTCTCTCTCCATGATTCAAACACCCCTCGCAATTTTTCTCTGTTAGGAACAACATCTGCCCAACTGCCCAAGAGTTTAACCCCCATAGTTTCAAAACTTGATCAGATTGAACTTTGGCAGCCTTAGAAGTAAACCTTTCAGTATACTTTTTTACAAGTAGTAAGCTTTTCACTATACTGAAATGGTAACAAATGTTGCTGCTACACCACTGTTATTGGCTTCATTATAATTTAATTAAATCATAGTATCAACTACTGCTACTACTAATAATACTGGGTTCATAGTCCTGGTGTTGGCTTGATCATCAGTAAATCTTGAGTTCTACTTGTGGTTGATGGTTTGCATTTGCAAATTCTAACCATTATCAGTCTCTAATTCCACTAACTACCATATTACCATTGACTTTACAACAGATACAGCTAGTCTGAACTGTTTTGCCAATAATGAGTCCTAAATCCTATTCCACTTGGTCAATAACTAAGCTCCACTAAAGTACTGACCATGCATTACGCAATCTTGCTAGCTGGGCTGCCTCTCACAATATTGTGGAAACTTGAAATCACCCATTATGAGAATCCCTCCCCATGTACTCTCCCCACACTGTGCCCCTTTAATTCCCCTAGCCATTGAGATGATAATCATAGTATCCAAAAAAAAAAACACAACTCAAATCCTGACTAGTTTCTTATTTAAATTTTATATCATGTCTGAATTGGGACTCTAAGCTGCCATTGAGATGATAATCAGTAGATTCACTGACCTCCTCTTCCACTTCATAGCACTAATGCTACCAGTCAGTGAGGCAGTGAGTCCTGAACAGTGACTAGCACTGCAATTTTTGCTGGCAGTTGGCTTGATGGTTTAGAACCTTGCAACTTCTGGTGCTATTACTACTTAAATTACTGAGACTTATTTGCTGCAACAATAAAATATTATACTGAATGGTTTTTTATCGGTAGAATCAAAGTTTTATAGTAACTTACACTTTCTGAAAATTTTGGGCTGGGGATTCCTGCTGCTAATGATCTGAATAGTGGGGTTACTTGGAGAGGGGAACCAAACTCTGTAATTGATGAGGCAGAAACAACTCCGTCATTAATTGGTCGTTCATCACAAGACATGAAAATCCCTGAAATGAGTTGGATCTTTTATCAGTAGTTATAATTCAGTAGGGAAATGAGAGAAATAATAAGAAAAAAAATCTGATCTTGTATCCAGAGTAAGATTTCATTACCTTGCTTTGTGGTTGCATCAGAAATCATCCCCTTTTGGCATTCACCAACATCCTTTTGTTCTCCAATATGAATTGATTGCGACCTAGTGATATCCTGATGCAGTGAACCTATGTCAGCTTGTGGTTGTTCCATTTTGTTTTCGGCCGCATGTGACAGAAGAGTCGATCCTGTACTGTATTCAGAGCTGCCAGGAGACTCCTCATACAGATCAGGTTCCCTAAATTATTATGATCAACAACTAGATGTTAGGGAGGAAAACCTGCTCGAGTCATTCAACCTGAAAATAAAAAATATCTTTCATAAATTTGAATTTAATCTACACCATATATTACCTCCACGATGGTTGGCTTTCCTCATCACTACTCCTCAAGTCCTCTACCAAATCTTTGATGTCTTCAAGATGAAGATCAATATCGGGGATTCTATAATTGAGGATGTCACTTTCTTTACTTCTATTCAGGAAATCTTGAAGAACCTGAAAATTATACATTTGATGAACAACAGAGAATATGAAAACCGGTCTGCATCATATTTAAAGCTCTGCTCTAAGGAGGACATATAGAATACTCAAACACTAAGGGCACATACATCATTCCTTTAAAAATATTTTTCAAGCACATACATGTAGATTGGGCCGTATGGGTGGAAAAAATGCATTTATTTGTTGAAGTAAATCCTATGCATGTGAACCATATGAACTATAATATTGTTACTACCTTTAGTGGACCATTCCTACAGAATAACTTTGGAAGCTAATAGCTGAAACTCAATCAAAGTTCTAACCTTCCAAGCATTTTCAAAACTATGGTCTGTATTCTCTGTATTAACTTTTAGAGCAAGTGAGCTGAGCAATTCTGCTTGTTGCATCAAAGCGATTATCTTTGGGTCATCTTTTTTGAGAAATGTACTCTGAATCTTGTCATTCTGATCTGCTTTTGGATAATTGGAAAAGTGAGATTAAAATTAGATAAAAGGAAAACAAATAACCAACAGAAAACAGAATTATCATAGGGAAAAATAGACCAACATCATGTTTATCAGATTGAAAAATGAGGCCCTATTCTCGTTTTTTCAATCCCTATTCTCGTACTCTTTCTCCTAATGTGCTTCTCAGGTTTTCTCAGGTTTTTCAATCTTAGGTTTTCTGTGAGGTGAATTACCATCCTTGGCATTGTTGACTTGATGTTCTGCTGGCAAGTTATTAACATTGCGGATGTTCTGAACCAGCACAGCAAAAGGAGGTCTCAGCTCCTGATTCGTCGTTCCACATTGTTTATGTGATCTGTCTCTTAAGTTGTAATTTTCTGTGAGATCAGGGATGTAGGTCCTCCTGGATGGCAAAAAGAAATGAGTCATATACCATGTTAAGCAAAAATGTGAACGACATTTGCTCATAAACACTCAACGTTTACTGTACCTCATCTTCTTTATAGGTGCTGCAGTCTCTGAAACTCCATCTGTGTTGAACCCATTTTGGGGTATAACCCTCTTGTTGTTTGAATTGATATATGAACAAGCATTCTCTTTTGCTAGGGCTTCATACTTTGCTCTCTTCTTGCACAGGGTGGAGAAACGGTTTTTCACAGCATTATCCGTTCTGCATAAGCAGGATGATAAGTAAAACTTAGTTTTATTTCCCTCAATGGAAGAAAAATATTTTGACTGCACATAGAGAGGAAGCAATCTTATGTACCTGCCTGAAACCACCTTCGCTATTTCTGTCCATCTGTTACCAAATATCTTTTGAGCCTGCAGATCACAGTGAGTCCTTAGATCATAGCTACATCCAACAATGGCTTAATGCTTATCTATACGGAAAAACAGTTGTGGGTATATTTCTGCTTAGCCTCTGAGAAGCTGAAAAGACAGTAAATGATCTTGTATGTGATGGTACTGGCAAACCGTCTCACAAGTCACAACCACACAGAAAGAAAGTAAAATATGCTCTGAAATCTTAAAGATGCAGATATTCATCATTAGAGATGCACAAGTGTAACATCGTAGTACTTTCAAAAAAGGAAAATCAATTACCTCGCATAAGAGGATGTCTTCCTCCGGCGACCAACCCCCTTTCTTGAAATCAGAATTCAAGTATGTGTACCACCTGCAATATATCACATATAAGATATAAGTTAGTAGTGAAAAAAAAAAAAAAAAAAACAAGAGTTTTAATACAAATTCAAAAAGAGTTGAATGGACAATATCAATCCAAACTAACCTTCTTCTGCACTGCCTCGTTGTTTTATCCCCGAATTTGGATGCAATAATCGCCCAACTGCTTTAACATAGATTAAAATAATCAGGTAAATCGCTTCAAGGGTTCTTCTTTTAAAGGAAAAACAAAGATAAATGGAACGAAATCTGTACTTTTCCGTTCCATGAAGGCTAATTTGCTCGCGGAGTATATCATCCTCCTGAAACTCACATAACCTTATATTTATCAGAACCAGCTAGAGAAGAAAAATGATTTTAAAAATGGATAACATGAAACAGAGAGAGAGGGAGAGAACAAATGAAGGAGAGAAAGAAAAGGAGAACCTCTTGAGTCCACGTAACAATGTGGCGCTCCTTCTTCTTGGAATCTTCGTTTGCCAGCGGCTTCTTTGTTTTCTTATTCATCTCTTGCATTGTTTAGTGGCTCTGCTTTCTTCCTCGGACGCTCTCCCTTCCTCTTTATTGTAACCCAACTTGCATGCCAAAGCCAAATCCTTTTTGGCGTCACAGTAATATACCATTAATTTCTTTTTCAAAAAATTAAAAAACCCCCACAAAGAAAATCGCAAAAAGGTACCACCGTTTCCCTCTCTCTTTCTTTCTTCTTCCCTTTCTTATCTTTACGGATACTGTTTGGTTCAAACGGAACCGTAAGCACAATCACAACGCTCACTCAAAAGCTATATACACCACACCCCAACACACTCTAAAAAAATTGCCTTGGATTCTAACTTTTCAGTCCACCTTTGTTCTCGCTATTTCCTGGATTCGATCAAAATCACAACCCCATAAATCAGAAAGACAAAAAACAGAGAGAGTACGATAAATACCACCCAGTAGTGGAAAACTAAAAAATGGAATAATTATGTACTTAAGATCGGATCCAAAATGGCCATGAGAAGCTTTTTACTTGTTTCTCGAAATCCGAGAAACCGTTTTTCGAATACGCGTATGGTATAAGAGAAAAAGGATCTAAGGAACCCAAACTTACGGATACAAACTCGCCAAGATACGATGTAGGTGTTTTCTGCAAAGTTTGGAGAGTGACTGCAGAGATTAGAGTTTGTGGAGATGGGGACGAATGAACCGATGATATGTCTGCTCCTAATCCTTTCTCTCACTCTCGAAGCTTTTTGAAACGAATACACACACACACACTTCTGGGAGAGGGACAGGGTTTATTTTTTCTTCTTATTTTTTATTTTGTCGAAGAGTAAAAAGAATAATAATTTAAATCAACGGATCCTTGCTTTAGTGCGCGGCTATGAGGGCAAGTTTGAAAAAACTATTGCTGAATTCAATGAGATCACATCAATGAATGAACGATGAAGTGTACTATTCCCCACCTTGCACGTAAGAGAATTTACGCTAGAATTTCAAGTTTTAACTATAGTTTTAATATTTGACTGCATATTATATTAATTATTTTAAAGTTAAAATAATAATATAATATTATATATTTTAATAATATTTTATAAAAAAATTGAAATATTTTGTAAATATATTTTATATATTAATTAATAATTTAATTTTTATTTAAAATAAGGTAAAAAATAACAGACTATTTATCAAAATAAAAATAGATTATATAGATTTTAAAATAATTAGATAATATAATGCTTGTTGGATATGATTAAAATATTATTTTAGTGAGTGAATAGTATCTAGTCAAAGATGACTAACTAGGGAGTTTAATTTACTGTAACTCATATGTTGAGCTTTAATGGTTTGGCTAGTCCAAATGTAGAAAATTTTACTCATGCCTAGCCAAAGTATGAAAATGCATTGGCCTTTTCATTTTCATTTTCATTTTATTTTTACTTATTTATTTATTTTATTTAAGGAGGAAAATCCTTATAACAAATATATCTATATAGTTTATAGGTATATTGTCAAATCATATGATCATGGTATCATATGCAATACGACATAAGTTTTACAGTTTTAGTCAGTTTGATTTTGATACCATTTATAACAATACAAATAAGGCTAAAGTTATCCACAGGTATGCACGATGTTGTATACTTGGAAATGGAGGAGTGACTTATAAAACATACCAACTTGTTACATACCACAATTACTTGTCAAACTAAATAACTCAAAAGTGTAGGACTACTCAATTCAATTGAAAGATTGACACTTGACTCTTGAAATATGCCTATTTATGAATGAATATAAACAATCTTAAAAGACAACTATTTCATATATATATATATATGAATAAATATAAATAGAAGTTATTATTGGGAGTATTCATTTTGCACACATGATGTGACATTATCTAGACCACACATCTCTCCAAGTGAGTGTTGAGAACAATCAATTAGAATCAGTCACACAATGAATGTAAAGTGTACATTACTATAATAACTTCTCCTTAACATTACTATATATATATAGAGAGAGAGAGATGAATTTAGTGGCTTTTCAAGTTGGGCTTATTTCTCATATAATTTGAATGGTGTGTGTTTTAAAAGGGGAGGTGATGATGTTCGTGACCTAACCTTCAATTCACAGCTCAATATTTCCATTTCAATTCAATGCTTGTTTTGGATACTCAGCTGTGCATCCAGTCAGTGGATCATGCATCTCCACAAGTTTCATTTTTACTGTGCTAAATGCCCACGTGTCTTGTAGACCGTGAAGATCACGCTCTGTAGTGATTGGGGAGGATGTGAGTGGGTCATGTCTGGCAGTCGCAAAAGCTCTCAGTTTGATTGGAGAGTGTATGCCACGTGATCGTATGCGGAGGTGGGGAGGAAGGTTGGGTTTCTCACGGTACAATGTAAGAAGCTATTGTCAATTCGAGTTTTGAAAGTTCAAAGTTTTTGGTGTTGGGTTGTGCATGTATGTAGATAACTTGTAATCTTAATTTTTGTTTTATGAATGATTCGTTCTTTCTATTTTTCAGAAAATCTAATTATAATTTTTATTTTTTAGAGTAATATTAGATACAATTATGAAATATATAAGTATCATGCAATCCTTTTAAAAAAAAAATAGATTTTATTATTAAAAAAAATAATTATTTTTTACGTGAATCTCGTATTTATTCATTTTTTTCAAACGTTGCGCACCTCACCACTACATTTATTATTTTTCTATTTTTTATACACCCATTACACTGTTGGCCGTATCAAAACTTGCCACATCAGCTACGCTAAAAATAACTTATTTTTTTTTTTAAAGTTCTAATTAATGAGTCTTCCTATAAGTGACATGTTAACACACCAACTTATATGCACCAAAACTAATATATATATATATATATATATATCATTCATACATGTAATAATAAATATTATAAAACTCAAAATATTTGTGTTTATTTTTCTAGACTAAATCATTATAATAATTCCCAAAACATTACTGTTGACATTGTCTACATATAAACTAAATTTAAATATTAATTAATTTGAACTTAATATTGGTACTGGAAAACTGGAATTATGAGGTGACTGGGAGTGAGATTCAGGTAGTGTGTATATATATATATGAATAATTTTCACATATAGGGAAAATGCAGATCAATATCCAAGAGTATTTCTGTTTCTGATTGGATACGATCGAGAATCTTCTGAGTTGTTGTTAATTTTGTATTATATATTAAGTTAAGAAAGTATCTTATATCACAATCTAATCTCTAATTGATATATTTGATGGGAAACATAAAAGTCAAAAAGAAAACATCTAATCTGGTGAAATTCCAAAGAGATTTTGATCAAAGCGATCATCAATTATTTCCAATTAGTCAGGCCTATAATTATTAACACAAAGTAGTACTGTTGGTGAGTGAAAAACGCTGCATGTCTTTTAATTAATATATATGCACAATTCATGTATAGCAAGGAAAATTATATAATGAAGACATTCATTAAAAGAACTCAATATTAATTAATTACTTTAAGAGACCCCAAAATTAAACTAAACAGTCTTTGTGGAAAACTTTGGTCCATTAATTAATATGCACAAATTAGTAATCACTCGAAAATTAATAGGAAAATAATAGTGGGAAATACATATTAATTATAAACCTCACACACATATATATATATATATATATTAAATCTCTCATTGAAGTGACCCAAACCTAACCCTAGTACAACTAATTTTATTTTTCAACGAGTTGAATTTAAAACATGGTTGTGGGCCAAAACCTAGCTAGCCGTTCCGATGTGTTAATTAGATATATAGTACTTATTTTTTTCTTAATATTAGACTATTCTAGCTATAAATATATATTATATATTTATGTAAAAAATAATCTAAAATAAAGAATTAAAAACAAAATTTAATTAGATGATTAATTAGCCACCTAAAGCTACATGAACCACTTAATAGTTTGCAGGGTTCTAAGCCTATCTTAATTAACCAAGAAGTACATAATACTATAATAGTTATCTGGTAGTAGTACTGTGATCCCCAACTTTCAAAAGTTTCACATGCATGTAATCTTTTCTTAACCAAACGGTTTTACCTACCAGTTCATGAGTTGGGGGTGCCAGGTGGACAAGACAAGCATCTGCCACGCGGCACTAAAGAAATTAAAGAGAAGGAGCAATCTTGTCCAGCTTTTGAAATATGGAAATGGTGTCATGTGGTGGATCCCCCTCCCTTCAAATGGCAATAAACTACAAATGGCTTGTCTCATTGCATGGTCACTTTCTTGCATGACAGCGAAATCTCCCGCCAAAAATGGAGCTAGCTATGGATTCAAGTAACAAAACCCTTTTTTATTTTATAATTTGCTAGTCTTTGTGTACCATTTCCAAAGAGATCGATGATCATCAGTATAAATAATATTTACATGCGCGCAGCACTCGCCATTAACATATATAATATTTAAATATATATATGCTTTTTGGAGATCAGGGGAATCTTAAAAGGAAAATGTTCATGTAAAGGGGGGATGTAGAAATGGTATATATATATATATATATATATATATGGAGGGTTAGGGGAATAGCTAGCTAAGCTAGGGGTAAGAGCTGAAGCTGGAGCTGGAGGAATTGTGGAGGAGGCTGAGTGGGTCGGTGATATTTGTCCCACAAGCAGCCATCAAAGAGCAAGACGACCCAGAAAAAGACCGACCTTGTGGAACCCTATGCACCAAAAGCTAATTTAATTTGCCACACCCCCAAAAACTTTTAAAAGTTCAAACCCCACGAACCCCTTATTTTCAAAAAAAGAAATTCCTTTTTTTTTTTAAATATATATAAATAAATAAATAATTGTTGCCTAGCTCCTTGCATTATATATGCCTTAATTTTGTCATTTTTTGGCTATTGATTGAACAAGAACCTTAATCTTTGGTTATCTTTTAATTATTTGTCGCTACTCATGGTTTATAGGATGGATATGGAAGGTTATATATATATTTATAAGCTAGCTTGTAAGTTCTAAATTCTAAACGCGTTTTCGTAGTCTTTTGACGAATTGGATGTGGTAAAGTATTCGGTCTACTGTTCTATTGGGACCCATATCATGCGTTGTGAAGAAAAATATTACACACACACACATATATTATAAACGTTTTTTGACAACTCAAACGGGCTGAATGCTTTCGTTTTCGGAAAGAGATAGATACTGAAATTGCATACAAGATTCGATTGATCAAAACAAATATTGAAACATTAATTGTTCCCAAATTTCAAACTATCACGTTAAGTTTTGGCCAGGAGGTACTGTTTATATAATTATATTTTTCAAAAGTTTCTCTGCGTGCTCATTTAAAGGCATGAGTAGGCCGCGGGGGTGGATCCCTTGCAATTTTGCAAAGTATCAGACTGATTGACAACTCTTTCAATGCTATGGCCAACTTAATGGACTTTGGAAGGAGAATAATTTGAATGGCCTAGCTAGTTCTAATGGCAGTTCCCCACACGCCACAATGAAATTAAGAATATATATAAATAAGATCGAAAGAATTGAGTGTGATCAAGAGAGAGCTAGTGGTTGCTCTTTAATTATACGTTTTCTTCATCAATTGGTACTACTTTCTGATCATTTTCTTACAATTGTTTACAAGCCATTATTGATCATGTTTACTTACTCTCCTTATCCTAATTATTGAGAGTGCTCGATCGATCAATATTAATATATATATATATATATATCTATATATATATATATATTCATGTTTTGATAAAGATCGATATACGTAAATATATACCCGACGTCAACGATCGACTAAGTATGGGGTTGCCTGAGTTTATAATGTAGCCACAATGTTGAGGGAGTCCCAACCATGCATGCAATTCTGTAATTAAGATACATCAGCACTATTAATGCAAAAGTATTAATCAAAATTAACAAAAAAAAAAAAAAAAAAACACACACGCAAGGTATAATCATGATATTAGTGGAGCTGTAGCGCTAGCGCTTGGTGGAGAGGCGGCCCAAGTTCCCAAAGAGATTGATATTTGATGAGAAGGTGTGGGGCTTATGCATCTTCTTTTCACTTGTGCATCTTCTTTTCATAAACCCCTCATCATGTCAAGCCGAGCGGCCACTCCCAATCGATTACGGTGCGCTAATTATCTCCGCTCTCTCGGGCTTTCTTTTCTGATATCAGCTCCCTAGCTCGCTCTTTCTAACAAAAGGGAAATTAGAATGATTATAGATTAAATATTCAATGGTCTTATAATTATATCCTTCTTTTTTCGGTCTATTCGGATGATCCATTATCTATAGACTTTTGTCTCGATCTCTAGGCGCCCATTCTACCCGCGGATGGAACTTTATTATAAATTGCATGTTTATTTACTTTTATGTCTTATAAACATATTAATATATATATTCCACATGCACACAGATGTATGTATGCATGCATGCATGTATGTATGTTTGACAGAATGTATATAATATGTTTATCATGTGTGTGTGTAGATAGTGACTATATATATATATTTGCTAATTTTCTTTTCATGAAACCAACTTTACGTGACGATCTTTATCCATAAGTACTATATATATACATGAACCAAAAATAACGTAAAAAGAAAATTCCTATCATGAGTAGTACTACTTGATCTAATTGGTTATATAAAAAAGAAAAAGAAAGAAAGAAGAATGATCAATTCCGTTTTATTAGCCTTCATTGATCATGAATAATATTGCAATATATAGTACTTTAATTCACCTTGATTGCGCTGGTTATATGTATATTGTTTTTTTATGACAACATCTATCTGTGATACGTTTCCTGATATTATTCGACCCTCTTTATTCGCTCTATATATGTATGGACGGTCGAAAAAGTTCTATTTTTAATAAAAAGAGTTTGCTAGCTACCTTCTTCTAACGTACGAAAGTGACAATCATCAAATCTTTCGGTCTTCATTTTGAAGAATAAAGGAGAATAAAGAGGCATATATAATGACAAGAAAATAAAACAAAAGAAAGAAATTTTGAAATAAAGAGAACTTTGGCTATAAAAGATTTAACTTTATTAAACATCAAAAATATAGAATCTGATATGATCAGTTCTAGCTTGTTTCAATATAAAATCATGTGGAATATTGGTAAGTTTGAAGTAGTAGTAATTATGATATATCTTAAACTGGGCATGAGTGATGAGTTAGATCAATAATGATTTTACATTCAAAGTACTCCATGTTTTACCTCATTATAACTAATTAATCTCAATATTTTCCGGAAGAAAAGTGAGTTGTCTGGGACAACTTTTCTGGCGAACTGCCTTTTCAATAGAATACAATGCAAATGATCTATTGAATTTTATCCTAAGTACATATTAATTGGTGATCTTGTTTTTTGTGCTCTGTCTCATGCTATATTTTGATAAGCTGTTTTTAAAGAGTAATCCTTTCTTTGCTTTCTAGAGGGCCCAATTTGGCAGCTTGTTAAGCGCTCCTAGTCAGTCGTATATGATCTTTTAAACTAATTCAAGTTGGACTTGTCCGGCCATGAATTAATAGAAGACAACGAGATCGAAAAAGAAGCCGAAAAAGATAAAAGAGTATTTTACCCTACTAAATAAATAAAGTTTGATGTAGCTAGGACATGATCATCATCAAATATTTATTAGAATAACAAAACAAAGCTAGATCGATCGAGTACAGCCCACTTTCTAGCTATATATCATGTGTGTTTTCCTCGATCGTTGCTCATTTCATAATTTTCAAATACTGTCATAGAAAAATACATGAACAAACACATGCAGATCAAGAAATATATATGATTTCTGATCAGTCTTTTCTAGTTTGTATGAATTCTCAAGATATTATATGTATATATATATATAGCTAGGTTTTGAAGCCGATATATATATATATATGTATATATCTATATGTTTTGGCTGATCTTTCTTTTTCCTGGTCCTTTTTTCTTTTGTGAAATGACAAAGTTGTTTTTATTCAAGTATAATTTTATGAGTGGGAAAATATTCCTTGACTGATCCCATGTAAAAGAGGTTAACGTAAAGGCCCTACGTGCGGAACAAACAGTACTGGAGCTTATGTAATAATATTTGCATCTATTTTTAGCTTTATGTGAATGTTGGGGCTCTCTTGCTTGGGATTCCTACATCTGTGTGGGCACCCCCCATTTTGGGTACGAGAGCCACCTTTTTAAGACCGAGTTGCGGATCTTTACTTCCCACCTCGCTTTCTCTCCCTATCCTTTCTACAAAGCACGCTCTTGTTAAAGAGATAGTTTTTAGGAATCCTATGCCCTCCTCCTCCTCCTCTTATATTCCCATAGTTTGGCTCTTATTGCTGTGTCCCTTTTTAGTTTATAAGATTCCCATGCATGTTTATCATTCACTACTCTTATTAAAAAGTTTTATTTATATTTTCATCATTGCTCATATATATATATATATATATATATATATCTTCATGAAGCTTCTTTTCGTAGCAAAATTAGATATAAGCTGCAGAATAGTGATTGTGTCTATCCTACTTTAAAGCCAGGGCGCCGGCCGGTCAAAAATATCATTTGACTTATAATGAAAAACATCTTGATTACAGTCTCATGGAATTTGATATTGGATATAATGTAGTGCTGGGTGTGTTTCTTTTGTGGTGTACCTAAATTAGGGTTTTGGAGCAGAGCTAGCATTCTCAAATATAACAGCATATTATTTTGGCGATGTTTGTGTGACCACGCGCGCTGCATGCTTTCTGACATGTTGGAATGATAAGTACTATTAGGATGAATTAGAATTTAAATTTGCAGGTCCCCCTATGGATTTTGTTGTCAAGACTGGAGCCGGCCTGTTAACGAAGACAGAATGTCTAATCATAAAAATCATGTGACACGGCCAGTACTACTACTTGAATCTGATCCCATTCCTCTTAATTAAACACATTGAATAGGGTTTTGATCAATTCTCTCCACTGCTTCAGAATGGACAAGTATCGGCGCTATAGATCATGGACCATTCGAATTACACAATTTGTACCAAGATCGAATTATTTACACACAGAATCCTCCAGTAATGAGGCTAGAAATTTCTGCAGCTGAAAAGTCTCTAGCAACCGAAATCGCCAAACCAGCCAATTAAGCAAGTAGCAGACAACAAGGATATAATGGCATCTCTTGACTTGCAATAGGGATTCCTAGCTTGTTACATTTTTCACCCTCCAATCATTTTAGATTTTACACCCAAACTAGTAATTATATTGACACATAACACTCTCAAACAGGGAAAAAAAATAAAATACAATTGCAACGTGCTCATCTGTTAAGATATGATAGTCAAATTTGTGTTATATCGCCTACTTTTTCCTGATTTTCCAATATTGAATGGTAGAGAACAATATTTCAGATCAAAATGGCGAATCTTTCATACACAGAGCCACTCCCTGCTCATGTAATGAGAAGGTAGTACTGTTACATTCATACACAAGTTCATATATATATATATATATATCGATATGGCCCTTTGAAAGGACTACTCACATAGGAATGGGGAGGGGGTACGGGGCCTTACAGCAGCACCTGCAAAGTGGCAAAGGGAACTCAGGGATGAATCACATTCTGTCATTACTAAATGTCATGGGTCTATCTGTTTATCATCTTTCAATAAAGATATTGCGTTTTTAGAGGAGCTAGCTACCTCACCTAACTGGAAAGATCACCTCCTCTGCCTCGTGACTTGACATCACCTGCTCCTCTTTCTCTGATCTTTAATAGTTAATTCCGCCCCAAACCCACACTTCCTCTTGTTTTGCTTTTTCTGAGGAAACGGAATAAACAACTGACAGAGAAAGAAGAGAATTACAGCAAGGCGGTCAAAAGTCCCTGTGAACCAGAAACCCCAGCTTCAGTTCCTTTTTATGAGTTGAGGTTGGTCCATTTCTCTCCTTTTCTTTTGCTCTGCCCGAGTTAGAGTGTCATGTAGGGATGACTACTATAAGTATTAATGAGCAAAGTTTGGAATAATAAACCCACGTATGGGACTTGCACGATATGTCAGTCAAGCAGCTTAGAGCTTATCCCAACCGTTCGATCTGCAACAATCTTTGCTTAAATCATTAGCATTGAGAAGAAGCGGGTCCAAGGTTCCCCTAACAGGAAATCAAGAAAGAAAAAGTGCACGAGTTGTTTTCCATTTTACTTTCAGTTATTTGAGTATGTAGGAGCCGAGGTCTTGAATTAATTGTCAGTCTCACAGACTGTTATTTAGTGAGAAAAACGTTCAGTAGGGTACAGTCTTCAATTTTTCTAGTCGATCGAGAGTATTTTACAACGTGAGTGACGAACTGATCATGATTTCTACATCTCAATTTCTTCAAAAGGATTTATATCAATTCGGGACATATATTTAGATTAATTGTTGTTTATTAGTATTACAACTTTGTATACAGGCCACCACATATAATATTCCGATCCCTCCTTGATGATAGTGAGGCAAGCTTGTTTTCGTCTTTAGAATTCATTTTTAATGATCCTAGAGGATTATTGGATAAATAAGATTTCAAACACTAATTAACAGCCCTTGAGATTGAAGCTTATTCGGTTTCTCACTTGGTCAGCTAGCTAGCCCTTGAGATTGAAGCTTTTTTTTTTTTTTTTTTTCTCTAATCATGCGAGCATATTATAAATATATTTAACAGGATACAAGAGTCGAAAAGGTTAGAAGCCCCAACATTCATCCCAAATTAGCAAATACAACACAAGAAAGAGGGAAAAAAAAAAAAGAGATATGAGGCCAATGTCTTGACCCCACTCATTTCCCACAAAGAGAAAATGCATAAAACGGTTTTGATACAATCCGATAAACGAATTGTAATACTATGAGTGGAAGCCACAGTGAAAAGTTATGTGCTACATTTTACTGGTCTGGAATGGCTGAAGAAGACTTTTCACTACCTCTTTCCCACAATCCTTGCTTAGGAAGATAGCAAGCAGAAGATGCGTCGAATCACCGGCAGACAACCCTCAAGGACTATGGAGGTGCGTGGAGACCACATGCCACACTAAAAGAGTGGAGATTGGTCAGAGCCCCTGGCCTCGAAAATGCTGCATGTGGCAACGACATGTTCTCATTGGTGAGGCAACGTGTGGATCTCACACGTGGTTTGAGCTGAGCGTGAGACGTACACACCATTCTATTCGATATTCTACTTTAATAGTCCAAAAGATCGACGATTGGGAAGTCCTATGATGGGGTGGGTGGCAGCCGTGAGAGGCCGAAAAGCAATAGATCAACTCTTCTCCTTACTATGGATGAAAAAAAAAAAATTTGAAAAGAAAAGGGTTGGATAGCTTCTGGACAAGCCAGGCAGGAGGAGGGTGGTGGAGCCAAAAGCTCCACCCCGCCTCTGAGCAAAGAAGATGGGATGTTTAGATTTTTAGTTGAGAGCGAAATTGCCTGGAGAGAGAGAAAAAAAAAACAAAACCTTATTCATTATTGTTGTTGTTGATCTTCATTAAAAATTTGGTATAAAATCATATCCGTTCGTAGCTACAAATGGGCTCTCTTTTGGTAATAATAAATTAGAAATACTTTAGTCACCTAGAGATTATACGAAAATAAATTCACAAATAAATGTAGTTTGATGCGATATGTTAAATTTTAAAATTATTTTTATTATAAAATAGATCTAACATATCATATAAAACTATATTAGTCGGTAGTTATTCTCATGAAAAAATATTATAAAGTTCGCTTTACATGGCCATCTTTGTCAGTACTTCAAGCCTTTAAGTGTGATCAAAACTTAATAGATCTTTTCTCCTAAGCCGCTATCAAACATACTAAGGTCTCAAACACATTCAGAAACTTCGGCGAAGGTGTCTTTGAGCGCAATATACACCTAACTCGAGGCCCACAGCTTGGACGTAAACTACTACGTCCTACCAAATTGTGGGTGGTGAACAAAATAAATGGAGAGAAGGGAAATACAAATGAAGGCAAAAAGAGGGGTAGGGCACACAAGGATGAGAAAATTAGCTGTACTGGATGATAGCTCACTTTACAGTACTGAAACTTCATAAGTTTTTTGTCAGATTCTGCGACGTAAAAACCATTGCGCTCCATACATATCACTGAAGTAGATAGATGGGCTTTGATTGAGGTTTTAAAGGGGTTTCTAACTGAAGTTCATGCCTTTCAAATTAATGATTTCCTTCAACAAATTAAACCCCATTCATGGGACCCCGATCAGGGAAAGGAGCACGGTTCTCAGGACAGAACCAAGTTGAGAGAGCTCGTGATAATGTGCCTTTTATCTTCACTGCATCAAAGCTGCATGCCACATCTTTGTTTCTCATTGGCTTTGAAGCTAAAACAAGATGGCAGGGGAGACAGGGTTTCAAGTTATTATGGCGTCCTCAAACTGCTCCCTTTACAGGCCAGCAGCCACGACCCCAAAAAAAGAAATAAAGAAAACAAAGGGACATTCCTTAATTTACTAGGCTAGAATGAACCGATTCTTTGATGCTTGTTTGGCAAACCACAAAATTTATTTGGGAAAACTTTGTAAAATAACAACTATTTTTCATTTGCTATTTCTGTATCATAAAACAAACATAAATATCTCCATAAAAATAGACAATATTAATTAAAAATTATGAATATAACAGGCAATATTAATTAAAAGTTGAATTATTGGTATTTTTTATTATAAAAATTTAATATATTTGCCAAACCATTCCCCTCCCCCTCCTTGTTGAAATAATTATTGAAGAAGATAACCCTACAGATTCATGAGGTTTTCTTTCTTTTTCTTAAAAAAGAAAAAGAGAAAGAAAAAGAGAGAGACTTCAGAGGTAAAATGGGCCAGGAGAGGAGCGTCGTCACGTCCAATCTCTTATTAGAAAATTTATATGGGCTTCATATATTTGCTCAGACATGGGGCCCATTTTATTTAAGGGGGGAGCAAAGGCTAACTTCAACGCGGTATTAGATAAACTTGGGACAGTGTCAGTGTAAATATTAAGAAAAGAAAACTATTGAAGGGCATTTGATATGGCGTGCCATTTAAAATAGAAAAGGAACTGATGCGAGAATATATATAATTATATATCGTGAATGCGTGGATGTAAAAATGGCTACGTGTACTTAGAATTACTATCGAGCAACTTGTCAATATTGAATTAGTTTTTGTGCATAATAATTGCACTTACATGGCATATGAGATTTGAGGCCGCAAGTCACACGTTGCATGTTAAATGAGCAGGAAGTGATTTCGTCATTCCTATTGAAATATCAATAAATTCTATTTGAAAAATTTTACCCGACATAATACTATTTATGTGATATAATTTGATTTAAAAAATAAATTTTAAATTTTACAAATTAAATTATATCATATAGTATAAAAGCCTTCAAATAACATTACTCAATAAATATATCCAACACACTATCAATAGTTTACTTCACCTTGATTTCACTTTCATTAAAAACACACTAGCATTATTTTGATAACACGATACGAAGGATTGGAAGAAAATCGGTGGCATTTTTGGTACAAGTACGTGCATTTAAAACCAAAACAATACGTTAACTACAAAGAAATTATATAAAAATAAATTTATAAATTAATATAATTTAATATAATATATCAAATTATAAAGTTACTTTTATTATAAAATAAATTTAATAAATCACATAATAAAACTACATCAATTTATAAATTTATTTTTATATAATCTATTTATGAATATAGTACGTACTTTTCTATAAACAATCTTTTACGAATGCTTAAAGAGTGTCAATAATTCATAAAAAATATTTTAATCATAAAAGAATTACATAAAAGTAAATTTATAAATTAACGTGACTTGATATAATATGTCAGATTATAAAATTATTTTTAATATAAAATAGATCTAACGTATCATATAAAATTATGTTAATTTTTTAGTTTATTTTTACGTAATCTCTTTATATATTTAACGGTTCTAATAATTCTTTATAAAATTCTCTTATGAATTTCAAGTCTTGAACAGTATTGTAAGCAATCTGATTGTCATTGAAGGAAAATAGGAGGAGAAAAAAGGTGGAAAATTGTCCTGACGTGACAGAAGATCAGTCCTTCTTCCCACATTAAAAAAAAAAAAAAAAAATTTGGAAAACGATATCATTAAGATACATTTTGCCGACACATGAAGATAATCTCAAATCTCCCTACCCGAAAATTGAAGGTTTATCACCCAATGATCCAGTAAATCAACTTAATTATACCAATGAATATGGTATTAGGGTAGAAGATATTAAGCAACAATTGTTTTTTCTCGATGACTTTTTTTGTCCTGTTTTTCCCCGAATGTTCATGGATCAGTTTCTGTGTCTCTTTGCTTGTGTGTGTGTGTGTATATATATATATATATATATAAAAGGATAGAGATAATATAGAAAAAGACCATTAATCGTGGATCAGAAATAATCAGAAAGCAACAAAATGATCAGAATCTCAGAGTAGGCCAGCCATTGTTGGAGCCCAAAATGACAAGGATGAATCACAAACAGATACAGTAGAGTGGGGTTTCTCTGAATAATCTCTTACAAAGATTGATAATTTATTAGTGTAGTCAGTGAAGATTAATCATATTGACCCTACAAAATAGAAGACTTTGCAATAAAGACATGCATGGACACCTTGATGCAAAATTAAACAACTGAAAGCGATGGACAAGGACCTTCATTTGAGAGGGAAAAACAAAAAGACAAGAAAATTAATAAAAAATTGTGGAATCCTTTTGTTTTCTGAAGGGAAAAAAAAAAAGGGTATCACACTAAAGTGATGGTGCTCGATCGACCCATCAAAAACTTCACTGAGGTTGATCTCCAAAAAAGAAAAAAAAAAAAAAAACTTTAATGAGGAAATTGCTACGATATGGGTCAGTAGCTTTTATAAACGAGCAGCAAGTTTGGATGGTTGGAATTCACATTCGTGAACTTGTTGATCTTTAGCGTGCAGAATTGGATCTCTTTCAACCCAAAATGCTAATGGGAAAACGCATTAATTGTTACTGTTGCATGTGCATTAATAATGAGATTTTGTGAATTTGTTATTTTTGGTCATATCAATTGGCGTAATAAATTTTAAGAGAAATTCTGCATAGAAGTTTTACATTGCAAACCTTCATTTAATCAACATATGATTTGTTATTTTTGCACTTATATCGTAATGAATATGCGTGTGTTTAAATAAAATGACAAATTACATATTGGTTAGGTGAAGATATATGACGTAAGATTTTATTGTAGTCTGTCCCTATAGAGTCTATATCGTTCGTATTGTTCTTTTTGTCAAATTTCTTTAATGCAGCACAGTTTTACAATGTTGTCATTAATGTGGCGTACAGTTTGCGTAATGGTGCTATTAATGCAGCGTGATTCTCTGATTTACTTTATCTTCAGTGGTCCATCGATGTTTCCATGTTAGAGGATCAAAAGTTCTTCGTCTTTTCCATTTTGCCATTTACAAGTCCCCATGATCGGAGTGTGGCCGAGCGATGTCAAGTTTGTCCATCCCATTAGCCACCTATTTACTATTCCTTGTAGGCGTTGTGCTTCATGGATAAGCTTGGATCCTAAGGTCGGGTATCGGGCTAAGGCCCAGTAGACTTGTAAAGTAGGAAAAATCCCTTTACAGTAGTAGCATTTCTCATATTTTACATTTCTCATATTTTAAACAACCTTCATGCACATAGTATATTCCACCCCCTTTTCTTGGATTTTTTTTTATTTTTTTTCAGCACGGTTGTTCATGACTAACGATGAACTTTTCTCTGCCCCTGCACAACCTAAGAAGCGCACATATATATTGTCAACACTTTACATAGCTTATATATTGTCGTTTGTATAAGAAGCCTCGTAAAGGCAAAATGTAAGCTATGTCGTGTCTGCATCTTAAATTCTATGCTATATTTTTCAAGCCCATTAGGTTTTATGGGGCCTTTTGCGTTGTCCAAACTCTAATATTATGGTATTTATAATCCATGTAAAATCCTCTCCGAATATCAAATTATTGAACAAGCAAAAGTGAAAAAAAATGCTATTTAGAAATTAGAAGTTGGTGGGTAAATATATTATAATCCATCCTTGTTATAGAAAAAATTCACAACTCATTTTTTTTTTCCTTAAAAAAAAAAAAAAAGAAGAGAAAAACAAGAAGTCATCGCCTATGCAATAATATCCATCTGTCTAGCATGATGGAGCTCCAGATGGATCTAATGTACGTTGATGGGAGAGCCACGTCCGCACAATGCGCTCGCATCACATCCACGCAATTTCACAGACTGTCACACTTTTGTCATTTGGAGTTCTTCTATCTGTTGTCTGGTGACATGTTTATAGTTCACTTGTAACTAAAAATTGGTTCTACTGTAACAAAATAGGCATTTTAAATATAAAAAATCCGTGAATAAATGGTTAGCTGGATTAGAGATAAAATATATATTGAAAGCCTTTGAAATCCCCCTCCTCCATTCAATACATTCTACGTACCACTAAGCAAGAAAACTAAATAAAAACATCCAGCCAAATTTATATATGGCAAGACCATAAGTTAACACTTTACATGCAATCACGTCAGTTTGTAAAGTAATCTGTTTTAATTTTCTTTTTGTCTCGACTATTTCTTTTTATCCTCAGTGTGATTAGATCCAATCTGAGGTTTTTGGTTTAACTTCAAGAAATTACACCATCTATATAATTAGTTGGGATTCACGAGTAGGATCTATAAATACACGCCATTTCTTCAATGCATTTTTCTTTATCAGTCAAATAATAATTCCAAACCCTCTCAAAAAATTAATAGGTGTTAAAATAAAATAAAAATGATTAAATCTATCTATTTCCCTCGTTTTAACCTTTTGGAACAAGTAGTGATTTTACATGATATCAAAATAGAAGTCTTGAGTTCAAGTTTGAAAACATAAACGATCAAATCAAACTCTTCTCATCCGCTTAAACTTTTGAGACAAGTGATGATTGCATAATAGATAATGATATTTTTAAGTGTTTCTATTGTGAATAAGAACATCCTAAACCTTGCAATGTAATCTGTCAATTAAGATAGATCTGTGACAATCAAACCCAGGGACTATTTAGAGATTCTAGCCCTAATGGTTGGTTTTGTCACTATTGGTATGCACCTGTATTCCAAAATGATTGGTTAACACATGCACTACTTCTACCCTAGGTTAGCCCTGTTTGCTTACTCCGCAAGAAGTTTGAAATAATATCAACTACTCCGATGTTCTTAGGCAGCCCTGTCTACTTCAACAAAATGGAGGATACTAGTTATCTACCTTAATGCATTGGTAAAAATAGCTTATAACTTTAGGACTTATAACTTTAACGTAAGTAATAAGTTCTACTATTAAAAAGTTATTT
The DNA here is from genome assembly GCF_001411555.2 of Juglans regia. Taxonomy (NCBI): domain Eukaryota; kingdom Viridiplantae; phylum Streptophyta; class Magnoliopsida; order Fagales; family Juglandaceae; genus Juglans; species Juglans regia. The sequence continues at coordinate 12,465,537 of NC_049913.1, read as the reverse complement.
ACTGTTTGGTAATCATATGTTTGAGGCATTTTCAAATATGTTGTATTTCTTTGAAAACAAATTGAAAGTGTTTTTTGAGGTAGAAATGGCGATCTTTTGATTTTTTAAAGATTATGATAATTTATATAGTTTGAAAGTTATAATTATCTAAAAGTTGTATAGATATTTTCGTCCATTGACCGTCTTTTTAAAATTTGAACTATATTCCAGATTATCCAAGAAAGCACGTGAATGATATTTTTCCTCAAACATACTTTTTAACTTATTTGAGATTATAAAGTATTTTAATATATAACATCCAAACAATCTAATTTTTCAATTAAAGAACTTTTAAGACTATTTAAATACATTTTAAGGCTAGTAAAGCAACCCTAAACAAGCCCTTAGTCAATCACTGTATGGCAGAGGACTTTTAGTTTGATTCATTACTCATGAATCCCACCTATTCTTTGGTCCTAATTTTGCAGCCACTTCGTTGTACCATTGGTAACCGAAGCATATCTTGGTTCGATGATTCTTATTCAAAACTAATGTTGTCAAGTGAATGATGCAAAATGAAGACCATGATTTCATTCATCACCGGAAATAGAAGCACATGCATCAACTTTTAATGTAATTGGATTATGACTAAATCAAATCCGAAATCATTAGCCAGAAACTAATTTCCACTACTAAAAATTGGTGCAAATCAATACCCATTTGATAAATGACAGAAAAAGGCCAAAGTAAACAAACTGAAAAGCGATGTAATCATTAAAAAAAACAAAATAAATTTACCCCCAATTATCTTCATAACAGGCAGATTGCTATATGAGCCACAAAATGTACATACCTCAAAGGCCAGAGATAACTCCCCCACGAATGAACCGGCCATGTCCACTAAACCGAACCAAAACTCTCTAAAACCCTTTAGGCTTCCCTCTTTCCTTCAAATCAACAGGCTTCTCGGCCATGGCGAGGCAATACTTGGCAATCTCTCTGAACTTAGGCACGCTCCTGAGGTCCACCTTGGTACCATCCTTTAGAGTAATGACAATGTCACCCCACTCACCGATGAAGCGCGGCACCACCTGAACATCCTTTATCACAGTGTACGAGAAATCACTCCGATCCTGACCCGTCAACCCCGAAATAACCGTCACCCGCAGGTTGGTGAACCTGTACCTCAAAAAAAAGGCCCTTGAAACCGCTGCAAGAGTCAAAGGTAGCCATAGCAGAGTGAAACCCAGAAGAAGGTTGGCTAAAAGGTCACCGTAGTGGGCTCCTCCGTCGAAGAAGATGGTTTCCTCGGTGGGCTTTTTGGAGGTGGTGGCGGCGGTTACGCTGGGCTGGTTGGTAGGGGAGGTGACGTGGAGTTTGGTTATTGGTCTGTAGTTTTTGGAAGCGAAGCCAGGGAAGGGTAATTTGGAGAAGGAGTGGAGGTAATGAGGTGTCAGAGAGATGGCGGTGGTGATGGCGGTGGAGGTGGAGGTGGAGGTGGAGGTGGAGGTGGGTGAGAGAATTTGGGTGGAGGCCATTGGGGTTATCCGTTGGAAGACGTGTTGGGCGATGGATAATTGAAAGGGTTTTCTATCTGTAAAGTTTCTTGTGTTTCGATTGGCTGCAGAGAGAATGTGGGGTCCACCGAGAGAGCTAATCTAATGTATTTGGTGGACAAGACTTTTACCACGTGGCGTGCTCAAAGCTCGCCGGAGGCCTGCGTGCTGTAGTTGGAAAATCTCCTCAGAGTCCAAAAAAGTAGTCACTTCAAACCCATTATTCCGGCAAACCTTTTTGGGCTGAAAAGAAGCTTTTAGTATAACAGTATCGATAGTTTTTTTTTTTTTTTTTTTCCAGTTTGTGCCCTAAATCGTCTGTTAATAAAAGATCCACTCTTTTTGGGCCTGTATTTTCAGGTCCACTCGGATCATTCGTCTTCCATGAAGTTTAAAAAAATTTCGACAATCATTGAAATCTCCATTTACCCGTCTAGCCGTATAATTCAATAAGTTATAAGTAATGTTAAATATAATGAAGAGTACGTAAATATTGTATAATTATTTTTAAAAAATATATAATATATTATTAAATAATTAATTTTATTTTTATATGAGACTCATATTAATTTATTTTTTTTAAAAAAAAAATTATAGCGGTTACGCACTCTACAAAATATAATTTCTAATAAGTTATTTGCAAATATTCTCTGCCCATACCCAACGCATCAAACTAATTTACAATTTCTACATGTCGATTTATACTTCATAGAAATTGTTTGTCGACGTGCAGCTAATTATAGTTATTAAAAGAAAAGTTAAATTAATATTAATGGTTTTCATTTCCAAGTGGCAATAAATAAGCTTACAAATATTTTTTTTTACAAAAAGGAAAATAAAATTAAGGATGAAGAGAATGTTGGGGCTCGAGCGAGCTTAGTTATCCAAGCTTGGCTCGTTTAAATGAAAATTGAGATTGAGCTCAAGTTCAGCTCGACTGGACTCGAGATGTTGGTTTTTTTTTTTTTTTTAATTGCAATTTTCTTAGCATGAGCTTATTAATTATTAATAATGCATATTACTCATATATATAAGATACTATTAATAACTATAGTTAAGTATAAATAATATTACACTACTATGTTTATATATATGTAAGCATAAGTTCTTGTATGTAATTTGATAAGTTATAGCTAATTATATTGTATACACATATAGCGTACATACATAACATGATATGTATTCATCATAACTTCTATATATATGATATATGTAGTATATGTAGTGGACTATATACATATATAATATAATGTATATATAGTTGTGTATACATGTATAAATATATCCGAGTTGAACTAATGAGTTGAGTCAAACTATATACGAGTTTGTTCATGAATATTAATCGAGTCAAATGAATTTTTATATGAAATTGTATCATTTTATAATCGAATTATTTAACTCTTTGCTCGTAAACAGCTATAATCGAATCGAATCGAATTTGCTCTAATACTTGAGTTAAAGTAGCCTTGTTCTAGTTGGGGCTGAGTTCTGTAAAGGTGCCACGTTTAAAAATTGTAAAGCAAAAAATGGTGTGGCCTGAAATATTGGGGATAGTTCCTAGTTCAGGGTGACGCATGAATTCACGTGGCCACTTGACACGTTAATCTTTGTCGTTGGGAATATTTTATAATTTGCCACCACAATTTTTTATTGGCAATTATATATTAATGGCATCCAAAATTATCATGTTGCTAAGTATTATTTAAACCAACATCACATGATCCCATGAATATAATAAAATGAAAAAAAAAAAAAAAACATACACAATTGGCATAGTTTACGTACATGCATGATGATCTTCCTCAATTTTCTTTGGCATCAACTTTGATTTATAACTAGAACAGCTCTATTTCTCTAGTTAATTTGTGAGTAATTAGAGAGTTCGAGTACTGAGGTGGACGACATGGATATCTGCCACTGTTATTAATGCTGAGGATAGAGGCCGGTGGAGATGACAAGTAAGAATGCAACTCATGATGACCAAGGGTGTGGCGCGCAGCCCAATGTGTGCCAAATTAAGATATATCATTGAGTTCAAATTAGACTTGGCTAGAGTTAGTCGTCACATGGGGGATACAATATTAGCCAGGAATGCGACCAATGATGAACCCAAAAGTAATCAATTTGGTGAGATTTTGTGTCACAAAATGGTGAACTTTAATAGTTTGTCCATAAGGGGATGGATTGGAGACAAGTGGTCATGCATGTATTCATGAATATTCTCGATGTAGGAGACAATCTTCCCATCAATTGTTAAAACTTGCATATTCTGCATGGCAGCAATTAATAATGACAATCAAGTCTCCTTTGATGCTAGTTGCTAACTTCGAGAGAACGAGATTTAGAGGGAGGCTGTGAGGGGGTACTGTCGCTTGTGTCTCGCCTGTGCTTGCATGGCTCATTTAGGAGTGGTTTTCAATCTAGCATGAAGAAGCAGAAACTCACCTTTGGAGTTGTAATAGACTACATATAACATGAGGAAGTTGTTTCTAATGACTACATCAAAGTTATATTTCAGTGTCTACGTTAGAGGAGATCAAGTCCATAACTTCATGTTCTTTCAATGGAAAGAAAGAGATTGCCATGCTTCGAAATATTGCCTATGAGTCAACTTGACTTGATTTATTAAGGGCAGGGCATGACCTAGGGGGCTGGCCATGATGAATTTGGTTGCGTAGGAGCTACATCATATTTATTGCCATAGATACGAACAAAAGAAAGGGTGTCATCTGGATGAATGTAAAGGGTTGAAGGAGAATTAAGAAGTAACCTAAAAGATCATTAAAATCAAGCTTAAACCATGCACCTTGCAGGAAAGCTTAGATGGAGACAGAAATTTAAAAAAAAAAAAATGATGTAAAAAACTACATGATCATCAGTAAGATTCTTATTAAATTGTCACATGATCATCAGCTTGTCCAACTTATAAAAGCTGAAATGATGCTTTTAATTCGTTAAATTAAGTTATAGGGATGAATTTAGAGTCAATGGAGTCTCCTATTGTCCTTCAAGAACTCCACTAAGGCCAACCTTCGTAATTGGCACGAAATCGGCAGATGAGTTCACATGTTGCTCCTTTGCAGTCCCACCAAAGTTATCTTTTATTTTTCTTGCATTGTGGTCGATCGATCGATACCTGATATGTTCTTTGGATCTTTACTTATTTTTTAAAGCATTATCCTTTTGAATGGAAGAAAATAGCCTTCACATTTGTCGCCATCCCCCCACCTACCATCGCCACACATCCTCCCGTCGATCTAAATAGCAAGTTGAAATCCATGCATGTTGAGTCCATGCATCGCCTAATTTAGGAATAGATCTTGAGTTTATTTATTTTTTTACCCATCTTTAAGATCAGATAACCTTTTGTTGCAAATAAACACGAATTACATTCTTTCTTCCCTTCTCTTCATTCAGTCTAGAGAATGCATGGGAGCATAAATAATTCTACTAAGATACTTTAAAGTGGTGTGTAATCTCTTGTTGCTAAAAAGCCATAGTATCATTTTCTCGATTTAGTTTATGAATATGGGTTCGATTTTTTTTTATTATTATTATTATTAATTGCATGAAAGGTATTTTGTTGAGGCTCTCCTAAAAAAAAAAAAAAAAAACCCTAAGAAGTAAGGGAGTGGGCGACAGTAGCTTCACATGAATTCTCCTATCAAAGATCACGCGAAAAGGATGGAACGGCAAGTGGTGGAGACTCTACTAAGTGCCCTGCAAAATATAGGCTGTTTTGATTATGATTTGATTCCCATTCCATCCTTTGTCACCACAAGAAAATTACCAGACGTCCCCTTCACGAGAATGAAGACCATTTCCCAACACTCGTTGTTTTCTTCTGCTCTTCATGATCTGCTTGTCTTCTTTCCCTCTTGGAATGCGTGCTTGATTCTCTCTCTCTCTCTCTCTCTCTCTCTCAATTTCCGTATACTTTGTTAACTTCGAGTAGATTTTGTTCACCGTCGGTACTGAATGATGATATCAGCGAAAATGAGTACAGGGACTTGCTTCAAAACACTTGACAGTCGCTTGCATTTTCCTTTGGCAGTACAAGGACATGATTCCAACGCAAGAAAATAAATGAAATGGAAAACGCAAGGAAGGAATCAGCACGGACCATGAACTGCGACGTCCACTCGATCGCAGGCAAATGTAATTCACTTTTGGCATTCTCTCAACTTTACTCAAAGTCCGGGAAAAAAGAAATTAACTTTAAAACTATACAACTAGAATACACAAAACCTCGTTTATTCCACCATAAAAGATGATCAACACCACAAAATTCAACTTGCTATATTTTGCTTTATACACCAATCTAGATAACAAAACATGATGGTTTAATTAAAAGCACAAATTAAGAACAAGGTAATTAATCTGCCCTCTTGTTTCATTGCGAAAGAAAATGATCACTATACGACAATATTTTTGGGTTCATCTCAGTTGAAATGATTCTGCTCCAACCACGGCCAGAACGCGGATTGATCATCCATGCCGCAGAACATGTTGCTTAGACTTTCTTCTTTGACTATTTGATCCATCTTCTGGCATTGGAGGTCGGGTCTTGACGAGTTTTGGAAGAGCTGAGCCACACCTGGAGGCCTTATAGAGGATGGAAAGAGAGGTCTGCTGGTAATTGGTTGAGTGGATAAAGGGCTGTCAATGGCTGGTGTCCTCGATAGATCCAACTTAATCTCGGAGCTGTTCTCACTTCTATTACTGCAGGAACCTTCCGTTTCTTTATTGAGGTTGATTGATTCTGTTGGTTCTCTATTTTTTATTGCCAATATCTGTAGTGATTATAGAAATTGACCAATCAGATGAAGCATGCAAGCATATATGTAAACTGAATAAATGAAAACTCCCTGTTGTAAATTTAGAAGTATGATTAGTATATGCAGTACAAATCGTATATGAGCTAGACCGGATGTACGTCTGAGAGATCTCTCTTTCCAGATATGATTATCCTTTAGCCCCAAACAATGATCAAACAATACATCAAACACGAAAGGAAAAGTAGCTTTTTAAAAAGCCATTATTGGTTCCAGAGTCCAGGAGTTTCTCACAGAAATAGGGTCTGAAAATCATGATGCAGGAAAAAAAGTCAAAAAGCAGAAATCTTTGGATCAGGAAATTGATCACGATTTCCATATCTGTACATAAACAGAATTGCCACTCGCATGCAAAGCTTGAAGGGTTCCTATGTATAAATTTTAAACAGAATCAACAAGCTAAAGAACCCCAGCATGAAAAATTAATCAGAAATAAGAAAATGAAAAGAAAGAGAAAAACCAAAGCCCGGATATCAAATCCCCCAACAAAAAGAAAAACATAATTTTTACCTATTACTTGGAACTAACCTCTGCTTGAAGTTTTTGGTTCTGAGCTTGGAGAACATCATTGTCTGCTTTGACTGCTTCAAACTGTCTCTTAAGAAGATCATAATCTTTCTCTAACTGCTTAGTCTTCCACCTTGCCCTTCTATTTTGGAACCATATAGCTATCTGTCTTGGCTGCAGTCCTAGAGCCCTAGCCAACTGCATTTTTCTTTCTGGCTCAAGCTTGTTCCCCAACTCAAAGTTCTTCTCAAGGGTCTTCACCTGTTCCATGTTAAGCCTCCTCTTCTTCTCCCCTACCTGTGACCCGTCGTCAGACAAATCATCCTCCCCATTACCTTCTTCGCCCAACTCAACACCTGAAAATGACAGGGATCTCTTTCCTAGAAACGATGCAACCCCTGTGTCAAAAAAAGCATTTGAAGCCCATGCCAAGATTTAACTTTCAGAGAGGGAGAGGGAGAGGAAGAGAGAGCGTACCATGAAATTCTTGAGGTGTGCATGAGGGTAGGATTGGATTGAGAGAAGTGGGATGCTGTATGTCATGATCTTCATGAGGGGCTTGTAACATGAAATTTGCTGGGAAGAAGGCCATCCCATTACCAGGCAATATCTAGGCTTGCGCCACCACTCTTAAAAGCTTCGGCGATAATCTGGCTATCATGTTGAAATACAGGAAGAAGGTCGAGGCTGATGCACTGAGTGGACAAAGTTTAGTGAAAGAAGGGGAAAAAGAGAGACACAATACATCACATAAAATCCTTAGCTAAAATCAAAACAAAGTACGAATTTCTTCCATAGGAAGAGATGCACAATTGATATGATGATTGGCTCGATCTTATACCTTATCAGATTTTCTAGGAGAGTTTTTTTATTTCTGTATATATAAATTGAGAGAGAGAGAGAGAGAGAGAGAAGTAGAGGATCGGGAAGAGAGATGCATGAGTCTATATATAGTTCTACCTCTCATCATTTGAAGAGTAATTTCTCTTTTTATACGTGAGTTTTCTTTTTTAAATAAATAAACTCTATTATCTATTGGTCTTACTAGTCTTTAATAAAGTTTTTTAAACTAATCTGAATTGAGAATGACGTTTTTTTTATATAAAATGAATAAAGGATGGTAACGTGTTTAAAAATGATCGAAAGGGAAACGGGCTAAACCATGTCACTGGATTTTCTTAATAAGGTAATCTTTTATTTTATTTTATTTTATTTTTTCATTCTTAATTAGGAGACAAATAGTGGTGTTATTTTTAATAAAGACAGTTGTCTGTATAATAAAAATATAGATTCCAAAATGGGAAGTAGGCACTTTTAAAGAAAAGAAAAGAAATATTATGATTCTTTAATGGTGAAGCTGGTGGACTTGAAAAGAAATGCTCCTGAAGATTGTTTAAGCGCATAAACATGAGCTTTTCAAAACTCAGAATATGGAGTGGTATCATGTGTTTTATTGAGTGAAATAGTGGTTTCTTACAGAGAGAAACATGGTGCTATATTTTTGGAGTATTGCTATAGTCTCCAATTTGAGACTCAAAAAATGTTTCGAATAGTATAATTTTTTTTCATGTATTTTTTAATAATCATAAATATTTTGTAAAAAAAATAAAAAATTCATAATATTATTAAAAAATATTTTCTTAATCATTCGATAAAAAAAAAATTTCTTTCAAAATATTGTTTGAATCACAAATTCGAGATCAAAGCATTTCTCATATTTTTGTACGTGCTGTCTAATTTTAATTTGCTTGCTTCAGAAATAAGATAAATGAGTTGGCTGCATCTCTAGGTCCAAAGGACTGTATTTGTGAGAGAGAGAGAGGAGGCAGGAATCTAGGGGATGGGTCCAATGAGCGGGGCAGGGGTTGCTACCTAACCCACCAACAGCTATCGTGCTCTAGGACGAAACTCTTTCCCATCATCTCCATTATCCTTTTTCATTCAACTTCTGCACTGCACTGCTCTGCTCCGCTCCTGTTCGTTGCCTTTGTATGTGTGCATGTGTACGTAAGAGAGAGGAGTTTTAAAATGCCGACGCACGCAAGGCTGTATATGCCAACCCAACCCATTGAACCCAAGTCTAGGGCTGGTCGATCGGATCCGTTCCTCTATGGCTGGCTTGTTTATCCATAAAATTCAATAATCTTATTTTATATAACTACTATCATTTTTTTAAAATTTTTATATAAAATATAATAAATAATTTAATTTTTTAAAATTAAAAAAAAATTATTTAATTTTTAATAAAATATTTTATCTCATCTCATCAACTGTGTAACCAAACGAACGAGACCTTAGTCTTTGTGACCCCCGGCCCCCCGTCCTCGCGTTCGTCGCTATGCCAGGACTGCTTCTGCTACTTCTTCAACCCCCCCCAGGCTGCAGGCCAACTTGCCTTCTTTATGTTCTGTGCATCCTCCCCCACCGCCCACTCTGAATAATATTATATTCGTTTATGAGTTTATGGTTTAGATCGATAGACCGTTTAAAATTAGCATAAAAAAAAAAAAGAAAAAGAAGGAACTTAATACTCCTTTTTTTTTTCAAATTCTTGTTCTGTTTTTATTAACAGCAATTACTATAAAACAAGGCCCAATTGTAGGATGTGATATTCCTTTGATACAATAAACTAGAAATGAAATTATGATTTTAGAATTAATGCAGATTGATCGAAATTATTAATGTAAGTATTATTATTTGGTAATGAACTGAATGGTACATTTTGAGAGTTTATTAAGGGATTTCATCATCACTTATAGTCAGTGAATCATTCTCATATACTTGTCATTATGATAACAAATTAACATTGGTGATAATAAGAAAAAAACGAGTTTTACATTCTCTTTTTTTCTTAATATGATATGGCATTGCCACGTGACATTGCCAAGTCAAGTGATCCATCTAAAAAGTAAACTTAGAGTATTAGTATTGGTCTATATATATATATATATATATATATACAAAATCACCTCTTTTGCATATCTACTTTGTCATTCAAGTAAAATTTTCACATTAGTCTATGCATATTTGAGACAAAATAATAATATTATTTTATTATTATTAATTTTTTGTTAAAATCAATTTTTTTATATATATTTGACAATTAGCATCCACTACATACATTTGACATTAATAATACAAATGCAATAATAAAAAATATAATTTTTTTATATATTATATTAAAAATATAATAAAATAAAATAAAAATAAAAATAAAAATATAATATATTATAATAATAAAATAAATGTGCAAGTGAAGATTTGTTGTGTTGTTGAAGGAGGGAAAAAAAGAAATGATTGTGGAGTGGAAGGAGAGATAAATAATGATTAAAATATTATTTGTAGGGTGAATGATAGTTATCTAAATTTGGATAAGAACTGTTCATAAGTAGCTAAATATTTGGATATGCATAAGCCAATATAGAAGATTTTAGGGTCATATTATGCAAATATGACTTTGCATATGCATATGCATAGACCAATGCTAATGCTCTTAGCCAAGTAATATCGATATTTTTAAGATTTTTCCATTGAACAGTACTATTTGAAAGTCTTTACACCACACATCTATGTGATATAATTTAACTTGTAAGATTCAAACTTGAAACTTTATCTTTAAATTAAATTATGTAACATAAATGATATGTAGTGTAAAAATGCTTTGAAATATAATTATTTATATATAATATTTGAAAATGAGAGTTTTAAGTGAGAAAGTACCAATATATAAATAAGTCTTATAATATATATTGATTCGTATGATATATATATCTAAGCTATATATAGCAACAGAAATTAAAAATTTTAATTTAATTGGAGGTCAACCATGGAAACCTGCCGGCCGTCACACAGCCAACTTCCGGTGATTGTTTTTGTATAGTTTATAGTCTTTTCATTGAGCTATATATATATATATATACACCAGCAAATTGATCGCATGACCCATTATATAGCAATTATCAGCTTTACAAGAAGCTGAGGCCATAAATTTGATAAATACATGTTATATGATATGGAGTACTTAACTTTCGTATTTGAAATTTAAAGAAATGGAGTCCACATCAGGACTAGTACAAATTAAAGTAGCCAGCTACATTTGCTTTATTTTTTTGTTTTTTTGTTTTAAAAAAGAAGAAGAAGACGAAGAAGGAAATAGTAATAGAAGCGGTGTCGACTCTGCTGTTCAATGCTCACAGCACACCTTATATATATATATATATATATATATATATATATATATATATATATACACACACACATACATATATCCACCCAAACTTCATTATCATTCTTAGTTATTCTTTCATTTTCCCATCTCTTGAGTCATTCCATCGTAAATAGAAATAAAGAAGCACATAAGGTCAATGATAGGAACTAAAATTCCAACATAGGGTCCCAAACAAAGCTAGCTAATCTACCCATCAACACATACCGCCACAAATTCCTGTTCATTTTTTTGCTTGGCAGTGTTCCAATCAGTCTTTCAAGTGATTGAGGCATGATTTAATACTTAGATTAACTTATAATTTTAAATAATTTTACATACAATCGTAAAGTACGTAAACGCCACATAATCGTTTTGAAAAAGAGTGTGATACATTATTAAAAAATTAATTTTTATTTTCATGTGAGTCCCATATTTTATTCAATTTTTTCAAAACGATTACGCGGTGATTGCATAATTCACAGTTGTAAATATATTTTCTCTATAATTTTATAAATAGTAGTAAAATTATTTAAGTAAATATGTTTTATTGGGTTTTGATAAATGTCGGAGATAAAAGTTTAATAAAAATATTATATAATAAAAAAAGAAATGTTTGAAATTTGTAAAAATTGTATTGATTATTTTTGTCTTTAAATAATGATTAGGTAATAATAAGTTTAAAAAAATGAAATCTTGAAATTAAAAAATATTGTAATTGAGTGTAATTTGTGAATGAAATTATGAAAAATTTTGAAAATGTTGAAAGCTCTCATAGTGTCCAAACATATAAGAGTGTTCAGTTAATATTTTGAGTATCCAATTTCCAAATCGTTAATGCCAATTGCATCATTCATCATACAATTTCTTCTCTCCCTTTTTTACAATGAAATTAGTTGAAATGTTGCTTTACTTTTCTAACAAAATTTGAGACAGAAAATTGTACGTTCAAGTTTGTTCGACGATCGAAACCTGAAAATAGTTTAATTATACGTACATAATGTCAAGCACTCAGAGAGAGAGAGAGAGAGAGAGAGAGAGAGAGAGAGAGAGAGAGAGAGAGAGAGAGAGAGAGAGAGAGATTCTCACTTTCTACTATGAGAACGTCATTTGTTGTCTAGAGTTCTTCAGTATCCTCTGATCAAAATTATCAGTACATCTTGTTTCGATTTCTTTGACCAACAAAAACTACAGCAACTTTCATAAAATTTAAAAAACAAATTACAAAAACTTTCTTTGAAACATATTTTTAATTCATAAATTAATGTAAGAGGATCCGAATCAGATAATATTAAGTTGTCAGATTACACGTTGATGGTACTGAAATACCTTGAGGTGACAGATGAGCGCAAAGATGGCAGGAAACCGAGATCTTTCTCTGACTGAGATAGTTTTGGGCACGTTTCGGTATTTTGGCCATAATTTCTGCTACAAGTATCAAAATTACGCATATGACTCTAATTCGAAAAATTCTTTTGGGCGCACACGTCTAGGTCACCCAGTCACGCTCGGTGTGCATCTTTTCCGTGGCCAAAATCCATTGTTTTTCCCTCCGAATTCTCATTTTTAGTTATTTTTTACCTTTTATAGTAATATTTCATTTATCGTTTAGAAAATGATTTTGAATTTTATTTGGGTTAGATTTTTGGTAGATTACATTTTTAATTATGTATTTATTTTTGATGTGATTATTGAGATTTTGCTATTTTTTATAAAATTGTAATATTGTCGATTTACAACTATTACAACCCGGCTTGTTAGTTGATTTCAACATTTTCTTGGATTTTGATAATTTTGAATTGAACATTAGATTCATTTTGTCTATGTTTTGTGCGATTCTCTTGTCTTCCTTCCTTATAAATTATCTGTTGAAACTAACCTATAAAATAATCTGTATTCCATCCGGTGTCATAAATTTTATATATACAAGAAAACAATTTTAGTTTTAAATATATTTTTAATAATTCCCTTCGTTTTCACGTATAAAAGTTCATCTTTAGAAATTTTCAAACAAAATAAATTAAATGACATCCCTATATATATATATACACATATACTAGTAAAGATTCCACGAGCATACATAAAGATTTCATGTACAAGTCACGTATGCCCGGTTGAAGATGGTGTAACCTAGCAATATGTCGGTCAAATCGATCTTACTCGATGATCTTTAGCAAGAATTATTTTCTTGTGATGCTCGAAATTTCTTAGCAGTGTGTTCGTCAAACTATATTTGCTCGATGAACCAAGGGTTAAATTCTTGCACTGTTCGGTATTATTGACCAGTGTGTCTCTCGGACTGGACTTGTTTGGTGATCCCAGAAATTGTTATTTTTAGGGGTGTAACCGGTCCAGTTCGGTCCGGTTTTGGATAAAATCTAGGACCGAACCGGTATGTACCGGTTTTGTATTTTTCAAAACCAATTACGCACTGGTTACCCTCCTAAACCGGTACTTCCGGTTTCCGGTCCGATCCGGTCCGATTTTCCGGTTTTTTTAAAATTTAAGTTTCACAATTTGTCATTAAAAATTTTTTTATAAAAAAAAAATTTTGATTTAAAAAAAACTGTTTTATACTTTTATTAATATATTAGACTATATAATAGTATTAATATTAGACTATTGGTATAGTTATAAGTTATATATTAGTATTAGTTATAAACTTTTAGTGATTTAGTATTAACATTTTATGTAATAATTTATAAATTATAATAAGATATTATTTCATATATGAATATATATATATTATATATTAAATTTCACATAAAAATTTATAATTATACATTATATATAAAACTTATATATATTAATATTTATAAAATATTTTGTATAAAACTTATATATGAAAATATTATTATTTTTTTTTTAATCAACCGGTCCGGTCCAGGCCAAAAAATTCCGGAACCGGAACCAACCGGTTTTTACATTTTAAAAACCGATTCCGGACCGGACCGATTCAAAACCGGTAAAACCGGTCCGGTTCGGTCCTGTCCGGACCGGTTTTCCGGTTTGAGTTTACACCCCTAATTGTTTTCTTGTGATACTCGAAAATGCCGTGAAATGTGTTGGTCAAAATAGCCAAGCAAGGTTTACTTTCTTGCAATATTCGAAATTACCAAACAATGTGTCTGTCTGACTGAACTTACTTGGTGAGGCCAAGCAAGGTTTATATTCTTGCAATGCTGCTCGAAATTTTCGATCAATGTGTCAGTATGGCTAGCCTTACTTGGTGATCACGAGCAATGGTTAAAGTTTTGCACAATGTGTTGGTCAGACTGTGCAAGCCACGTATGTCTAGGTGAAAGTGTTGCTGCGTTTTTTATATGAAAAAATATAATCTTTAAAACACATAAATTAGAACTAATCATTCAAACTGAGAATTATCGAGGAAAACTATAATTGTTAATATCATAATGAACAAAACAATGTGAAAGTATTTTAGAATTTTGTCAATTAAAAAAATAATTATTAAATTGCTAGTAGCAAACGTAGAAGGCCCAAGATAGATATGTGAATCAAAATATGGTTTTTTCGCAAGTTAAGTCAAGAGGCATATATACAACAATTGTAAAGTTAAGTGTTTGTTATCCGTAGGCATGTATTCATTTTGAGAACTAATATTTGCAGTCATAGAATATACAAGTGTCACGCACTCTTTTTGAAAAATGTGAGTAAATATAAGATCTACATAAAAAAAATTAAAATTTTTAATAGTCTACTCCATTATTTTTCAAAAAGAATACGCGACGCTTGCACAACTCATGACTATATCTAACATTACTCATTTGTTTTACACATGATCAGACTATCAAGAAGGTAGTTAACTTGTTTTACAGAGATGTAATTTGTTTTGTTTATAAAATTGATATTCTCAACTCATATATAGTTTTTTTACTGCAAGGCTCATGTATAGATTTACATTGTTTGTATATATGAAGATGAACTTAAAAGTTGAATGTTTTGAATTAAATTAATGAAAATGTAAAATAAAATGGAAAACAAATAGAATGTTGTTTGAAATTCTTTAGTACGCTATCCCTTATGATTAGATCACATTTTTGTAGATGCCAATGGACAGCAAAATTATTAGATGATCTTATTTCTAAATAACTCATACAATATAGTGTTATTCCTAAAAACAATCGCACATTAACCTAGTCGTAAGCGTGCCATAGCACAAGGGGATGACCAAATTAACCTCATATCTTTTCGAAAGAAATATCAGGGGTAAAAATGTAATTTTATTTTAGAGACAATAAAATTTAATTAAGGCAATAAGAAAAAAATGAAAAAAAAAAAAAAGCAAAAGTCACTAATAATCTAAATGAAAATCTTGATAATTTTGTGTGCCAAACAAAAAATATTTTAGAATCTTGTGAACAAAAAGGTAGCCCATCAGGTGTGGGTGTGGGGGTGATAGTGACTAGGGGTGGGCAGCGACCGCTACCCCACCCCCATCCGCCCCGCCCCGCCTGCCCTGCATGAAGGACCCATAGCGAGGGCGGGGGGGCAGGCTAACCCTAGTGGGGCCCCGCCCCGCACCCCGCTCCATACCCTCCCAAATATAATAAAAAAATTATTTTTTATATTTATATAAATAATTTATATAAGTATATATTATATATAAATATATACAATTTGTTAAAAACTTGAATTCAAGTTAATAGATTGCCTGTAAGTCTCACATTGTTTAAGAATGACTATTGTATTGTCTTGGTCTCCTATATAAAGATTGGCCTAGGAGGCAAAGGTAATTAAAAATATAATGCTAATGAGTTTATATTTTTTTAAATAAAAGTTATAATTATATTATATTATAATTTGAATCTAAAAAAAATTTAAACACAAAAAAAATTAGAAATCTAATTAATCACTGGGTTGAGCAGGGAGTGGGGCGGGGTGGGGTTGAAACCCAACCCCACCCCCCGCTACTAGGGCAGGGGACCCCGCCCCCGCCTCCCGAAGGTAGGGTGCAGGTTGAAACCACACCTCCCGCATGGTGCGGGGCTGGGGGTAGAGAGGGGATGCTCCCGCCCCGCATCATGCAGGTAGCACTCCTAATAATAACTGATGTATAGCAACAAATTAATAGAAAATGATAATATAGGAGTAGGAATTGTGGAAAAGTAAAAGGAGAGAAATAATTTGTACAAATTTTAAATAGGCAAGTTTAATATTAATTCTTTATAAAAGAATAAACCTTAATAATAAATAATATTTTTTTATATATATTTTTTAATATGATTCACTTTTTTATAGAATTTATCAATTTAAAATTTGTAGAAAATAAATTGGCGTTGGATGGGACAGCCTAGTGTCCCAAAAAAAGGCCACTTTAATATTGGCGAATGAAAAGGTCGTATCAGCTCTGCATCACATGACCTTACTAGTTGGAGGCTGAGGGGTGGCAAGTGGAATGGGATGGACATGTTCCCTCGACAATGCTTCCAATTTTTTCAACTAATAAAAATGATGTGGAGAAATAATAATAAAAAAATAAAAGAAAAACCAATAAAGAAAGAGATGAACCTTCTCCTCCACATGCTGTCATGTTTCCGGGGTGTTCAGTTAGTTCACTTCTGATTCCATGTGCATTCTTTGCTTGACGTCAGAGGCTCGATCTCTTTCTGTACTGATTTCTTTTCTTTTTATAAGAAAATAGTTTGGATCTCCTTTTGCCCATGGGATTTGTATTTTGATTCTCATGATTCCTCAACCAATGGTCGAGCTGGGAATATACAAAATTGATAAATACACCCTACTTTTCAGATATATATATATTTTTAAAAAAAATAATGATAATTTGTAAATATATTATTATTTTTACAAATAATAATTTTAGCATTGGGTAATATTATATTCATCACCAGTATTTTACAGACTTTCACGAATTAGTCCAATATCTTTGCATTGTTGTAAAACATCCAAACACAGAGCATTTCTATATAGTTTTACGTCTATATATTTTATATCGCATCACTAATAAAGCCATGCATGTTGTATTATTCCAAGCATTTTTTTTTTTTTTTGTATTAATCATTTAAATAAAAAGTTATTTAAAATATATTAGAGGAGCAATAGAGTAGTGGTATTTGCTCATTTTGTCTTTTATCTGATCTTGAAAACTACCAAAAAATTGCTTATAATTTTCAGAAATGAACATTTTGGTTCAACGATATTCCTTTGAGTAAGCTTTGGCAGGACCACACTCGAGTTATTAACCATCTAATTTAAGCCTAAATTCTCAAAGTTTTAATGCTCGCACAACAATATTTATTCAATGAAAAAAGAATTATTTCCATTTATTGCCTCAATACATCCAAGAGGAGGTCGGGGAGGCGAACGAAGGTTTGGGATGAAAGAATATTTATGGAGAGGCAAACGAATGGATATGGTGGTTGGCTCATCGGAAATACGACGAAGAGGCGAATGGTTAGTGGTGGGTGTACGTTGGAGGGCTGTTGTATATCGATGTATTGTTCTCTACAAAATCAAGATAATTGCTTTCCAATTGATAGCGATATTCATACCATCCTTTTACTTTCTAACTCCAACGCCTAATCAAATAACACCACCTATGCATGTCTATAAAAAGAGAAGGGACCCGTTTCCTTGGACTGATTGTACCGTATTGCTTAAATCTCCCAAAAAAGCTCAGAAGCTTTGACAATGAAAGATGGATGTCTTTACAGGTGAGGATGAACACAAACAAGTCATGGGTAATTGCGGAATAGCACAGTTCAACTAACATTCATTAGAGACTACGTATCCATCCATTCACTCCGTAGGAGTTTCTTTCTTTCTCTTTTGCCATTCTTTCTTTGTTCTCCAGCATTATACAGAATTAACGCCAGTCATTGTCATTCTGTAGTCTCTTTTATGAAGGAGGACAAGCAAAAGCAAAAGCAAAAGCAAAAGATGACTTGTTTATACTCTTTACGTTACATGAAATAACTTGGAACAAGGCAATTCCATGTGTTTCAACTTAATTTGTTGCATAAACCAGTGATTAATTTCTCCATCTTTTATGATCCTTCAGAATTGATCGGAGCAGGCTCTGTTACAGCTTCTAAACATTGCTGGCAATGGCTAGCTAGCTAGGTTGCGTTTGCTTCAGAAAATGTACAACCGTTCATGCAGACAAGCAGATAAAGGGAAGATTACGTAGGTTGACTTAGGATGTGCCATACGACTCACTGATTGGACCAAGATCTCTTGCAATTATCTGCAATAATGCAAAGAGATTAGAGACTTGAGTTTCTACGTTAAATATTATGAAGTCTACGTGTTATATCTATTTCTCTTCTAATTGTAAAATAAATAAATGTTTGGGACAATTAATTCTAGGCAATATGCATTCACTCTTAGGGCAGGTTTGGGACATAAAATAAAACACAAAATTCTCATCTCATCTCATCATTACACATTTTTCAAATCTTCATACAAAATATAATAAACAATTTAACTTTTTCAAATCCCAAAACAATAATAATATTAAAACTTAATATTTTAAACTTCAAAACAAAATACAAAATTCTCATCTCACCCCCCAAACCTACCCTTACTGTTTGAGGGAAAGGCTTACAGTTAATTGTAGGCTATACATCTACTCTTTGGGATTTTGATAGAATGAGAAAAATAAAAGTATATTATAAATTTTACAACATTTACTAAGCATTTAATGCGGACTGAGAAATTCATTGTGACAGATATAAATACTATAGGCCTTAAGTTCGGGTAGAGAATCTTAAAAGAGATTCAAATACATACAAGTAGCAGTTCGACACAGCATAGTTAACTAGAAGGAAAAGCAAGGTCTGCAGTGTTTAAGACTTAAGTAATCCCATAGTTTGGGCGGTCATGTTAAAAAGGCCCACTCAGGCCCATCCCAGACAAATAGACAGGCCATAAAATGGCCTAACCCAGACTAACAGCTAAAGAATAAGGGCATGCAGGAGAATGATAAATAGGGTTCTTAGAAAATAGATGAATCAAGCGACGATCTCCTACTACTGAGAACGGCATTATACTTTTCATTATATGTATGTATATCCTTTCTATATAAATGACGTATTACAGAAGGGTACAATTCCCACGGTGGGGAAAAAAATGAATGAATTCGATATGGAGCTTGTTCAACTTGTTCCCATAAGAATATGATATGTACGCAAATCGGTAGAGCCATCATCTCTCTGAAAGTTAACCCCTGAGGGCGTGTCCGCGCAGACGTCGATAATAATGTACAAAATGGTTGTCCCCATGACGAGGCTGCATCAGTCATTACCCGAAATGGAAACCAGTCGAACTGAAGGATCTGCTGGAAAGATCTGGCAGCCTGCGGATCGCAAAAACACCAGCTGCAAAGGCACTGACAGAAGCCAAGGCAAAGGCAGGAATGTTTCCTCCGCCAAATAAAGCATCCCATGGCCCAGCACCAAGCGACACGATCATCTAAACATAATAATAACACGGTTGATATAAACATGGACTGGATTAACAAACAAAATATGGGACAAAGCATAGAACTGTCTGTCACAAAGCAAACTAGAGAAAATATATATATATATATATATATCTAGATCATCAATAGGGCTACCATTATAAATAATATATTACAAGCTAGATTGGCTACATCTGAAGGAACAGGAGAAAAATATGAATAGAGGTGACTACAGCACATTGTCACTATAGACTTTTATGCATTGTCCTTTCAAAAAAAAAAAAAAACTTTTATGCATTGGAAATGAAGGTGGAACTTTCATTGGCATAGTAAGTGGAATCTGAAAATATACTGCAAGTAAACATGAAAAGGGACAAAAAGGTAAGGAGAAGATTAGGGGTTGTTTGGATTGAGAGAGCCTCTCAACTCATCTCACTTCATCTAATCATTACAACTTTCCCAAACTCCCACAAAATACAATAAACAATTCAACTTTTTCAAATCTTAAAACAAAAATAATATTAAAAAATAATATTCTAATAAAATTTTATTCAATTTTTAACTTTCATCTCATCTCAACTCATTATCCAAACCTCCCCTAATTGTGACAAAGAAATTAAAAAAAGAAACATGCATCTGAAAGTTTGAAAACAGAAGATCACAGAACGAATCCCCAACAGAGGCATATAGAATCATCAGGACAACATTATCATACTTAACTAGTTAACTGCAAACAAAATTAAAATTTAGATTGTTGTTCTAGGACTGCTCCAAGGAAACATGTAAACAAGCAACCGCTAACATACTAAAAAAATGTGGAAAATTGAAACAGAAAGTATTGAAGAATGTGTAATTACCTGTGGAACAACAATTGCAAGATTCAGAACTCCTATAGCCAGCCCTGCATGGTCATACACGAACTGGTCAGGCTCACAACCAGCTAAAGAACGTGACACAATGAAATGAACATGAAATTGCTACAAACCTTGGCCGCCACCAGAATCAGCAGTCAAATCAGCTGTGACCGAAAATGGAACACTGTATGTAATCTGTAACATGCGAACAGTCAATGCCAGAAAACATAAACATCTGAGGCAGAAATGGAAGCAAATCACGTATTACTTTTTGATAAGTAAATCACGTATTACTTAAAGGAAACTAAGCTTACAGCAAGAGGAAAGCCAAGAAGAGCAAATACAACCAAGGAAGCTATCCTGATTGCCGGACTCCCACCAATTACAATTTGAATCCCTTCAGAATATTCTTTGATGGATACCAAACTAATGATAGCAGTGCCTGCCATGCAGGCAAACACAATAAAATTGCTCATGGCCCATACTAGTCTTGCACCCATCCTCCGACACATTGGTTCAATAAGAAAAGAACTAATGCCAAGAACAACCTACATTAGAAAATAATAAAAAGTCTTCAATAATAAAAAGTCTTCAATAATTAGAAGATTCCATTACTGTCAGGTTGTGAAAACATTCTTACAATAATTTGAATAAGAAAAGATACGATTCAAGTAAAATTTAAAGTACTGATGCTCAATCTTGATTTCTTACTGAATTCAATAGCAAACCGAATGCACCTTCTCTGACACCTTGGTCATATTTCCGTACTTCAGAAAGATCTCCTTTTGGATCTCCATGATAAACTTCCCTCCCCATCCAATCAGTATCAAAAAGAAAGAAAGGAAACCAGGACAACTGCATGCAAAATTATGATTGCAAACAGCGTAAGGTTAATATGGAAGCTCAAAGAAGTCAACATCACATAAGCATACTAACTGAACAATACATGTTTATGTGGCAAAGCGGAAGCTTAAGCCATAATCATTTTGTCGAGAAAATCGAGCAAAATACAAAATTGGAACGTTATGCCATAATAACATTTTACTATACTTCGCCTTTTTCTTAAATCCCAATTGCTAGTTTTTGTTTAAAAGAGTCATTTTTTAAGCACATTAAGGCCTGATTTGTTTTCACAAACCTTTGAAACCATCTCATCTCATCTCAATATCCAAACACCATTCAAACACAAATATTTTTCAATTTCAAATTTTCAACTTTTTCATCTAATCATTATCTAATAATTACAACTTTCCTAAACTTTCAAATAAAACACAAAAAAACAATTCAACTTCTTCAAATCTCAAAATAAAAATTATATTAAAAAAATTCTAACTCTATTTTAACTTTATAATTTTTTTATTTAACTTTTTCTCTCTCCTTTCTCAAAACCCCATAAAAATCTTAACTAAAACCATTTCACTACTATTCACAAATTATCTCACTATTATTCATAGATTTCTCATCTCATCTGTGTAATCAAATGAGGACTAAATCTTCTTGTCTCATTTCTCTTCAAAACTTTGTATGTCAAACCTTCATTTTGCTCTTCTTTTTGTAACAACCCCCCCCCCCCCCCAAGAGGGCCCCCATTTGTGGATTCAGTTATAACAATATCTACAATTGATCATTGTGTGCCTTATTAACTATGATTGAACGTCATACACAACTATTCTGCAATCATACATTTCTAGAGGTTTTAAGGTTGATGTTGTATCTTTATTTGGTTTTTGTGCTGGAGTCATCATTCCCTTCCCCAACCTCTTGTAATTCTCAATATCCACCAGTATCATCCCCTTTCATATTTATACTCCAGTCTTTTAAACTTCAATCAATGTGTTCAACAACAAACAATTACATCATTCCTCATTAATTTTTAGTATATTGACTAGTCGTGTTGCATTTCATCCGAAGTAAACCTGTGTAGAATTGCATTTGTATAAACCATTTTTCAGTCCAGTCACTTGACGTTAAAAAACTCAGTCCAAAACTAAATTACTAATCCAAGGAATGTGAAGTTCCATTTCCTCTTGTATATGACCCGTGTACTTGGGCTTTTGCCTATTCCTACAATCAATAAAATCTTATTTACCGATCAAAAAAAAGGAAGGTGAAGTTCCATTTCCTGTAAACTAATTTCTTCAATTTTTGTGGATCTTTAAAAAAATGCAAATAATAACCAATCAGTGCATCGCTCCAGTTCAGAAGATAGTGACTTTACTCAAGTTCCAAAGATTGTGACGACCGGCTTAAGTGAACAGGAATTTGGGAATTTGACCAACAGAAAAATACATTAAAAGGAAACATTGATATTTTAACTGGACCACTTACCCAAGTAAGAGCCATAACAATAAGCACTGAATCCATTCCGGGTGGTAAATGCCTTAAACTGGTCAATAAATTGACGAACACAGCTCCAGGGCCATCACTAAAGCTTTCATTTTGCTGATCCTCAACTTTAGTGTTGACCTGTGATAGATTTATATCCCTTTCATAAGCACCTGCAGTGTTGTTACCTCTGCCATTATCAACAATTTCTATATCAGGCTTTGACTTTGAAAGTTGAAGGCCATTTTGTAGAGAATCATCCAATAAAGGCGCAGAATCAGATAGATGGTGGGGCTGATTCACACTAAGTGGAACCTCCTTTGCAAAATAAAGAGTCACAAGCAAGCAAAATGTCAGGAAAACCTGCACAAAGACCAAACAACATTCTTGGACTCAGCATCACAAAATAAGAAGACAGCAAAATACTTCAAGCAACAAATTCCTCTTTTAAAAATAAATAAATAAATAAAATCATTTGAAATTAAATGAAGTGAACTACGGAAAGGTAGATGTCTAAAAGAAAAAGGAAAGGCAGAAGTTATGTGGATATAGATGTTTTCTCCTACATCAACCAGCACGAATGATAGACCTTGATCAGGAACCATGAAGTTGGCAGAAATAATTCGAGTCTTTATAGAAAACTATCACATATTAAGTTATTAAAGTACAATGATAGATACCATGTTAAAGCCATGTGATTGACAGAAATGTGTGTATGTGTGTATTTTCTAATAAAAGTCAGAGACGTAAACAGTTACTTAACATAAAAAAAGACTCATGCGAGTAGGGCTGCAAATGAACAGAGCAACTCGGTAACAGCTCGAGCTCGGCTCGTGTATCAGTTCATTTAATAAACGAGATGTCCGTAAACACTAATATAGGTTTGAATATTAAATGAGCAACACTCGTATAAACTTGACTCGTAAACAAAACTCAAATAAGCTCAACTTGACTCGTTTGAACTCGTTTTGAAGTTGTAATGTGTTATATTTATTACGTTTTAGTTATATTTTATATACTTAATTATATATTATTAATTTATTTATAGTTTACGTTATTTTATCTATTTGTATGTTCCCAAAGTGTGTATAGGATAATTGGTATAATAATATATCATGCACCTAGAACTTTTGATTTATTATATTATTAATATATCTTAAATAGTGTAGTTTGTTACAATTATCTTATGTATTATTATTTTTTAATTATAACTATTAAGTTAATTTATTTTTATAAAAAGTTATATCATACAAATTTTTTAATCAAAACTATTTGGTTGAATAGTTAAACGAGAGTTTTTTGTTAAATTTAAAGTTTTTTTTATTAATCAAAAGATAAAAAGATTCAGAATTTTCAGAAAACAAAAAAATCAAGTTCGACTTCAAGTTCAAGCTACCCAAGCTCGAGTCGTTTGTTTATTTTTAGTCGAGCTTGAGCCGAATTTGAACAACATTAATGGTTAACAAGCCGAGTTCGAACAAGGATATTCGAGTTTTATTCGAGTTTGAGCTGAGTTCGAACGAGTAAACATGCTAATCGAGCTCGAGTACCCTTGTTCGAATTCGACTTGACTCGATTCGTTTGCAGCCCTACATGCAAGTAAACTAGTCTCCAAATTAACTCACCACTGCAATAATAAATGCTGCTTTGAGATTTCCGCAGGCTTCACAGCAGGCTCTACTAGTCAGAAATGGAAACCATCTGCTCAAATGAATTCCCAAAATGGAATAATCACCACAAAAATTAAGTGCTGAATTAGAAAATGGAGACAAGAAGTAAAATATCAACTGTAACAAGGGAGGATCTGGACCATGCAAGATTCAAAGCTTATTTTACATATACATGTTTGGCATTAAAAATGAAACACTTGGAATGAAACATGATATATAAGCAAATATGATGCAATGAATAGAATGAATAGGCACATAAAGACAAACTCAAGCTGAATCTGCTGAAGAAGTCAAGAGGGGGTCACCTGTGCCAATTTCCACTAGCACCAGAAGAGAATCCTAGGATGTTTCCGACAGCCATCCATGAGCAAAATACAGCATTTGCTGAATTGCGTTGCTCAGGGCCTAAAAAAGTTGTAACACATCTTATAATGTTTTTCATTGATATATATTTCAAAACATGCAAATAAAGCATGAATAACCAGATATGACTAAATAGATTAGAACCCAGATTAGAAAAATATAGGAGGGAAAGAAATATAAGCCACCTGATAGATCAGCCAAAAGAGCGCGAGCTGGTCCCTACAAGCAATAAAAGGTTCACTGTTTACTCTTATACTTGGTGGTTAACAACATAAGTTTTAATGCATTGTTAATTAGAAGCTAGAAATAAAAATTATTTCAATTAGCTTTACCTGCACTGTATTGTTGGCAAGATCCAGCATCCAGAAGCCAATAATAAAGACAATAGCTGCCCTTGTCCGGGTTCCTTTGTATGTGCTGCATTTAGAAAGATGATTTTTCAAACTCAGAAATCTATATTTTTTAAACAAAAGACAAAATATCAAGAGAAGGCAAGAGAAACCTGCAATGCTCCTTTGTATCACCTAATAAATATCCAACGTCCGCAGAAAACCCGATTAATATCACCTATATTGCAAGACATAGTTTAGCAAAAACAGAAATCTGTAGATACCAACCAATTTAAAAAATACAGAAGTTCCTAACACTCACTGCGGCTGAGATCATGAGAGATCCTACAAGAATAAATGGACGTCTTCTTCCATATTTAGAAGTGCATTTATCACTCCAAATACCAACACAAGGTTGAACCTGAAAAACGATAAGCAACAGACTCAAGAACATTTATTTTGTAAGTAACTGACTCAAGAACATTACTCTTGAATCAAACAGATATAGTATGCAACAGATATATGTATCCCCTTTTATCCTAGATTTGGTGACATCAAGCCACTTACTATTCAACCTTGCAGTCCAACATGTTATCGCCATAAAATACCATTATTTGTTAATTATGTTGGTCGGGAGCTATTTGTATATGTTCGTGCATATTTAGCTGTCAGCCACGCAAGCATGAGTTGTCATCTATATTGCATAACCTGTTACTAACCATATTGAACTAACACATCTATAGCAAACTAATCATTCACGATAGAGACAAGAATCAAAGGGCAGTTAGGTAAGTTCAAGACTGCAAAACTGCAGAGGTCTGGAGTACCAGACGAATGAAACATATGAAACCATAATGTCTATAATTTTCTTCAGATAAAAACTGAGGGACATAATTAATATCAGATCCTACCCATTCTAATGGCAAATCATACCCAATCTCACTAAATAGTGATGATGTTCTACTGCTATTACGCTTGGTATACTTGAGTCCCTTGTAGCAAACTTATTGAATCATCTTCATTAAGCACATGCATTTGCAGAAATAGAAGTATATGATTCCAAAATATTTGGAGATGTCATTCCTACCACCACCCCCCCAAAAAAAAAAGTGTAGCGGCATGACCATCTTGAGATTTCCATTGCCAAAAAATGAGGAAAAACTTTTCAGGCATGCACCAATCACCATAAGATAAGAGTTCATTTAATTAAACCAACACATGACTGGATCCTATATGCATCCCATATGGATTCCAACATATATGATGAAGTCCAAGATATCATAACAATCTGTTTTAGAAATAAAGGCAATCTTCAAAAATGAAAAAACAAAAATCAATAATAAAAAAATTGTATACCGTTGATATAAATGCCATAATTCTGAACAATCAGTCAAATGGTTGAGCAAAAACAAAGGAAATAAAGTAAGTAGTTGCTATCACCTACCACAAGACCGGTAATAGGGCCACATAGCCAAATGAAAGAAGAAAACGCATGTTCTATTCCAAGTGTCTGCAACGATCAGTTAAGAGCATTAGTTAATCAAAGTAAAGCACAATTATAAAATTAAAAAGAATTAGATACAGTTTGCCTCGTCAAGACAAAGATATCAGAAACTATCAAATGAATCATGAAAACAATGAAAAGATAACTCTTTGCATCAATGTATACTGAGAACATTATCAGAAGCGCGGCTGAGATAATATTAATGTAAACATCCTTTTACATAATAACACTAAAGAAGGCTTTGCTTCATGCTTAATAATAACTTGACCTTTTAACATACACCCTAATGCGATAATTTAAGTATTTGATACACTTCATGACACCAAAAATGACCATGTTTACTGTTTTTTTTTTTTTTTGGTTATTTTATAATCTTGAATTCTTAATCATTACATAGCAGTCAAATGGAAAGGCGGGAAGGGGGTAGTTAAACAGAATGGTTTTTTAAGTCTACAAACTCTTCTTCTAACTTATAATATAATTTATTTAAGAGCCGTAATTACATAAGTAATACCAGCGTAACATTGTACGGCGCATTGTTTTTGCTCCAAAGAAGCGCATTAATTTAGGCATTGAAGATCGAGAGACCTAACTAAATGACAGTAGTACAACGTATGGTACATGCCATTAAAATGCCTCTATAGCTCCAAAAAAAATACAATGGTCTCAAAATCAGCACGACGCAAATCACAAGCTTCCACTACTCCCTTTATACGATTATTATAAATTCTACACAAATTATCAACCTTAAAGAAGCATATTAATTATGAAGATCAGAGCCTAAAAAATCTGATACTCGTGCAGATCCGAACCGGTCACAAACCATGCCAAGCAGAAAAATAAAAATATATTTTGAAGAGAGGGTACGGACCTGAATATAGGGAGTTAAAAGCGAGAGCTGTAAGGCCCAGCCGAACTGGACACCGGCGGCGACCGTACAACTGAGAACAAGAGTCATCAAGCTACTGTGCTTCTGTATGGGAGGAAAGGAAGGAGAAGGAGAAGGAGAAGAATTGAATTCGATCCGGTGGTTGGGGGAGTGAAACTCATCGGATCCCATCATTTCCACTTCCGCCTCCTTCTTGAGGTTCTTGTAAGGAACCTGGAAGGAGACTGAGTCCGTGTTGGCTGCCATGATGTAACTGAGATAGCGTTCTTGACTCGGCGATGATGATTAAGAGCGATGGATGGAGGCCCTCATATTAAACTCAATTTATGAAGATCTAAGGGTTTTTGTACAGAGATATGATTCTAGGTTAGTGCGATTGAAGAACCAGAGAAGAAAGAAGAAATTGCAGAAAATGAAAGCTGGTCAAATTTGGGCGGGTGTGGGGGATGACTAATGACTCCGATGCGAACGCGCTATCAGACGAGAGACTCCAGTCGATCACGACCTCTTAAAAAAAAGGCCTATGCCCACGCCGTCCAACTTGAGATCTTTTGAGTATCATCAACGTAATCAAGGGACAAGGATTAATAAAAAGAAACCCCATTTGGGAAAATTTATTTGGTAAAATATGGGCTCCTACGTATTAATTTTTTATTTTTTGTAAAATACAAGAAAATGTTCATAAATATTACTCGAAGCAACCTCACCTGTCGTTAATTTAAGAATGTTGAATCGCATAAAACATTTTCGGGCAACAGATTTTCTGATACTTCATTATTTGCATCAACACATTATAAAATCACAACCTGAAAATGATATAACCACAGGCGTACATGATGTGGTATTACTTTATAATAGAAATGAGGTCAACACAAAATAAATGGTGGCAATTCTAAATTAGTATGGTAAGTAGAAATAACACACGAGCCACCGACACACAAGTTTCTGATGACGTATGCTTCTCTTTTGGACACCCATATATACATAGACATAGAACTGCAAAACACGTATATGTTTTAAGCTACTGGTATACACGAACAAGAACCATAATTGAGTCAACCCAAGGCTTCATTGCTGAACGCCACGACTACCCACGTCAGCTGCAGCTTTAGCCGCACGAGTTAAAGCGTCTGAAACCCAAAGAGCTCCCTTTGAAAAGTAGCTACTGTTTACCACATTGTTTGCAGCTGTTGCAGCTGTTCTTCCTGTTGCAAATAAAGCAGACTTGGTCATCTCTGAGACATGGTACTTTTCCTCCACAGATTTCACCGCATCAACACCTGCACATATCTTATCGGCGAGGCCAAATCTCTGGCTGAGCTCAGCAACCTTGGCTGCCGCACTCGCTGAAACCTGATTGGACTGGTCGAAGGCTTTGGCCCTGCTTAATGCATCTTTACCCAGATCATATCCCTTGGCTAGCATGGTTATAACTACTTCCACTGCCTCTCCAGTGCTGGGAAATTGGCTTCTCTGTGTAGACTGCCAATGTAGAAAATACTTAGCTAAGAGAAATTTAGAAAAACAGGTCATTATGCAACAAGCTACAATCATTGGAGCGACTAGAAGACAAGACACACACAGCTGAACCAGGTTCCTCGTCATGCCTATGTGAATGCCTGCCCCAAAAATCAAATTCATCTTCATATTGCCCCCAGCTTGTTATACATACACGTTGATCCAAAATTGTGGCACCCTGATGGAAAATTTTCAAGGAGATTATATAAACAAAGTGTCACAAGTTCTTCATGCCAAAGGATAGGAAAAAAACCATGAAATTAAGAAAAATCATTACACAAGGCCTTTTTTTTTTATAAGTACAGATATAAATGACAGTGCAACGTGACCGTATGACACAAGGTTATATAAAATGGTGGGAAAGAGTATATATTGATCGCCAGCTACTATAATGAATGCTAAGACATTTCCATTAAATAAAGGATAATTTTATCTGGAGCACAAAAATTTTAATAATCCAATACGTCGTGTTAGTGAAAAATTTATGTATACATATGTCGACGTCTGTGCCTGCAGTGTATGAGAGAGAGAGAGAGAGAGAGATATTACATTAAAACATCATCAAAATCATTGCTGTAGCTAATAACACCATTACTGTTTGAATTATACAATAGATGTAATTACCAAGGGCATGCACTATAATTATAATCTAAATACTCCAGTTCATTCTCTATCTCTCACTGTTTGTTTCCTTCTTTTGTGGTGGGGGATTTGGGGGAGGGGGTGGACGGGTTAAAATTGTCCCACATGCTGGCAATCATCAGCCTAAGGCATCTGTCAGCTTCAGTATGGATTTGGGATGTAATTCTTATTGCTGGCCAGAGAAGAAGTTTCTCCCTAAGTACAAATTTTCTCTTGCTAATCTCATTATTTTCAGTATTGACAGACAACAGCATTTTGCAAGTTAAATCTCATATAGAATGATTCATCGCATATAGTGTCGGCGAATTAGGTAGAATTTTGCAAGTTTACTTCTGCATAATCAGATGACACAAGTCAGGCAGTGAAATATTCCTATTGGTCTGTAGAACAGCTAAGCAGATCCAACACGACAATTTTAGCTTTATAACACATGAGAGATTTGATGTGATCACAATTCCCGGTCAGTCAATTTGACAAAATTTGGTCACCAATTATAGGGTATCATGAAATACAGGTACCTGACTACATGCAGACCACTAAAGATTCTAACTTTTGTGCCTTACACTAGAGAGATTTGGTCACAATATCGCTTTTCTAGCAATGAGTTTTGTCAATACTCACACTAAGCAAGCAAGCAGTCTCTTTAGAATAGGCATCTTTGAATGCCACATAGGCAGTGCAGGCATGTTCGCCTGATCTGTAACCAAAAAAGAGTCCATGTTAGGGAAAAATAGATACACTCCACATGCTAGAGCTATGTACAGTAAAGTGCCAGAAATTAGCAGTATGCTTCCATTACCACTTCAGTGTTAGTTAAATTTAAAAACATTATGGTAAACAAATAAATAATGGGAATAGAACACAAAATACCAATTGTAACTCAGCCTAAATGCTTACATCCATGGCATAAAAACCCAAAGGGTGTTATCTTTTTAATTCACTCCAATTAGTATCATATGGCAATGAATCGATTTTATTATGGGATATGCACAATTTGATAACAATTATGATCCTTTGATTTAGTCTGTCCTTTCTGATAATATCAATACGTGAGTTTACAATCTATACTTCATCACAGCCTCTTAAATTGTGCCCAAAATCCTAGATGAACCACGATCCAAAAAGCTTGAAATTGTCTTTCAATGTATGACAACTGACCAACAAAACAGAAAAAAGCTGTTTTACTCACCAAATAGGGTCTGCTTTAAATGCACATAACATTAAAAATATCATTAAAATGACAACCCCTCAATTATCAATCCAAAGGAGATGCTCCCCTAAAGATGCCACTGTCATATTTTCGTGGTAAAATCATTTGCTATGATGCAAGGTTCCCTGAGCCAAAATTACATGAGTAGAAGTTAAAACTATTAGTATGCATAAAGAAGTGGAAGTTTCCCTATCACATATGGGAAATCACAAGAAGGTAGACAACATCAGCTGATTAACAAGGTGGTGAAGAAAGTCACCGTAAAAGGAAAATGAAGCGAGAGAAGAAATTCAAGAGAATCTGATTGACCAGCTCTGATGTCAAGATAAATTTTGAAGTAAATGTTCTTTTAACAATGGAGAATAAAATGACATAAAAGATCAAACTGACCCAACCCTAATGGTGTACATCCACGATGCAAGACTCCAAAGTGCTATATCTCTCCAATTCACTTGAATTAGTAACACTATACGGGATTAACACAATTTGGCAATGGCAAACCCTTAGTTTACTCTTTATATAACAATCAATCCCTTGATCTACCCTTCGTCATCACAACCAATGATACCTCAACAGTTTACAAGAAAAAAAGTATTTTCAAGCCATTTAGAGCTGACTATGATCCAGTTAACAACAAGAATTAATGATCTCTCTCATGATGAAATTGTTAACAAAATGATAAAATTTATATATTCAGTTCCAGGTACGATAAAACTATGAAATATGCAACTTTTGAAATGCCGCCAAGATTGAAAGACTATCACTTTCAACCAGACATTAATATGCCAAACTCTACGATGTAATCGATAGAACACTCCAAGCATCAAGAACAGATTCTGACAAGAAAATACGGGCACGTTGAATTCCAATACTGAATAATTGTTTTATAAGTAATTCCAATACTAAATAATTAGGAATATACTGATGCTACCTGACGATTTCAACGTGCTCAATCGCACCAGAGAAAGAGAAAAAGTCGTAAACGTCCTCTTCCGTCGCATTCGGAGACAGACCCGTAACTTCTATGGTATATTCACCAGGATTCATGTTTCTAAAAGTCTCTAACCTGGATGAAATGAATAGAGAAATTGGGAAAAAAATTTATACCTTGAAACATAAAATTATTCAACACAACAAAGAGAAACAAGATCAATTGATTTATATCTCTGATCAGTGGGAAATAAATCTAAGTAATTATAATACACGAAAAGGAGCAATCGCGTGAGCAACAAAAGCAAAAACATGATAACAATTCCAAGTTCTGTATTTGGAGTAATTGTAATTTTTTTTTGCTTACTGGTGGTTGATGAAGAGTAAGATCGGAACTTGTAGAGGAAGGAAGCGACTCCAGTGGAGATCGATATAGCGAGACGAAGAAGACGTAACCTAAGGGATCTGTTGGGTTGAAAGGTAAGATTTTTTTTTTAATTCGGGTAAGATTTTTTATTCGGGTAGTTTGTCGTTTTTCCAGTTGAATTTGGGAATTGGGAACAAATATCCGAGACTTTCCGGTGAATCCGAATTGTTGGCCCAGTTTTTATTTTCGGGTTAGTTGCACGTTTTGTGTTCGGGTGGTGAGGTTTCTGGTGCAATGCAGTGCAGCTAATGTTGGGCTTTTAACTACAAAAGAGCTATTAAATTTCAAGCCCACACATACAAAGCCCAATATGGAGGAGATGGGCTTAGTGATAGATAAGAAAAGCAAGACATAACATATAGTATAAAATAATGTTAAATATAATTTTAGAGTATGCAAGTTTCGCGCACTTACTTAAAAAAAAAATTATAATTTATTATTAAAAAAGTAATTTTTTTAAGTAAATCTCATATTTATTCACTCTTTTAAAAGGAAATGTGCGAGATTTAGATACCTTAAAATGACAAATATCGTTTCACAGTTAGAAATGGGGAGAGGGATCATAGGCAAGAAAATAAAAAAAAATTAATTCTCTAATAACTGCAAAACAAATAATTATACTAAATCTTGATCGATCAATATTCTACCACGTACATAACATAGAGGACCAATTATAAGTGTTGTATCCTACTTAGTACCTGAAAAGGTAACACTTCAAGCGTAACTGCTGTGAGGATATCTTCATATTTATAGAAATATTTACAGCTATATATGTTAACATTGCTATATGTTAACGTTACAACAGAATAACTATTTTGAAATTTAAAAAGCTACTATATAAGTAGAGAATCCTCTTGATTGTCTCCGAATTCTCCTCTTCCGTATTTGTCTTTGGGTTCTTCTCTAATGGATTCTCCTCTAATGCCCCCCCCCCCTCAAAGTTGGCATGGTGGAATGTGGAGACACGCACAACTTGGCACGATGCAAGAGATATTGTAGTTTAGCAACCCTTTTTGTGAAGACATCTACTAGTTGTAGTTGAGAGAGGGAACAAATGCCAAACTAAGAACCCATTGAGCAACAAGATCTCTAACAAAATGGTAGCCAACGTCGATAGGCTTAAAGCGAGATTTGGTGACAGGATTTGATGCTATAAATATGGCACTATTATTGCCACATAGGAAATTTGGAGGAGAGGAGAGTGGGATATGTAGTTCGCATAATAGCTGAAGTGTCAAAGAGAGTTCGGCAGCTACAAATGCAAGAGCCCTGTATTCTGCCTCAGTGTTGGAACGTGCAATGGTGATTTGCTTCTTAGAACACCACAAAATTAAATTTCGACCAAAATAAACAGCAAAACATGTAGTAGACCGTCAAGTATCAGGATAACCCGCCCAATCAGCATCAAAGTAACCAACCAGAGTTGAACAAGGATCCCGTGATAGTTGAAGACCATAGTAATAGGTGCTTTTAACATATAGCAAAATACACTTCAAGGCACGAAAGTGATCAATAGTAGAAGCATGCATTTATTGACAGATGGTTTTAACACTGTAAGACAATTTTGGATGTGTGAGAGTCAACTATTGCAAGGCTCCAGCCAATGAGCAAAATTGTGTTGCATCTGAATATGTTGTACCAGTTTCGAAAATATGAGAACCGACCACAAGGGGTGTGGAAATTGGTTTGCAATCCACCATTTCAGCGTGTGTCAAAAGATCTAGAGAATATTTAGCTTGACTCAGAAAAAAGCCTTTGTCATTAAGAATAACCTCAACACCAAGAAAATAATGGAGATCACCCAAATCTTTCATAGAAAATTCGGTGGCAAGACGGTCAATAAGAGTACGAAGCATGGTTGGACTATTGCCAGTAATAACCATATCGTCAACATACAAAAGGAGATAAATAACACCATGTTGACCGTGATAGACAAAGAGAGATGAATCTGCACGGCTCGCAAGAAACCCAAGACCAAGAAAGCTAGAGAGACGAATTTGCACGGCTTGCAAGAAACCCAAGACCAAGCAAAAAATTGCTAAAATGCTAAAACCAAGCCCTTGAAGCCTGTTTTAGGCATAAAGGGCACGCTGCAAACGACAAACATGATTTGGTAATTGTGGGTCAATATAATCTAGGAGTTGTTCCATATAGACTTCCTCTAAAAGAAAGCCATGAAGAAACCGCATTTTTTACATCAAGCTGATGAAGATGCCAACCATGCATGGCGGCAAGAGATAAGATAATCCGAATAGTAGTAGGGTGAATAACTGGACTAAAAGTCTCTTCAAATTGATGCCATGCTTCTGAGAAAATCCTTGTGTAACAAGGCGAGCTTTGTGACGCTCGATAGTTCCATTTGCTCGAAGTTTTGTTTTTTGAATATCCATCGAAAACTGACAATATTTTGGTCAGAAGGACGAGATACCAAGTGCCAAGTATTATTTTGCTTAAGTGCGATAATTTCATCATCCATGACAGAGAGCCATTCTTGGCAAGATGTACCTAAAACCATAGAAGAGTTGACAAAGCAATTAACGAATGAATAGTGCAAGGCTTAAGAATACTGCCCTTTGCACGAGTAATCATTGGGTGTGTAGAGAAAGTCGGTTGGGAGGTTGAAGGAGGTAGTGAAGGTATGACTTCCGATGCCATCGCAGGCGAGGATGGTTGAGAAGAGGCAACAGACATGGAAGACGTTGTTGCAGTTGAAGGCAGCACAAGTGGCAGCAAATTGCTGTTGTTGTTGTCTCAGGATTCTTCTCTAACGGATTATCCTCTAATAGTACTCAATATAGGTCCTTAGGTGTCTTAATGCAAACAAGAGATTCGAGTCTCCGTCAACAAGCGTGAGAAACATACTGGTCACTTATTAGTAGAGATAACCTCGTTAGATTTAATTTGAAACATGGTAAACTACTCAACTTAGAGTTTCCATTCCTTTTTTATTATAGAAACATGACCTTTTATTTCTTCTCTACTAATTGTGATTTGAGGATAAGATGGCCATCCACATGCAATTTGGCACCAAAATATCTTTCAGCATGCGCCTCCTGATAATCACAGCTATTTGAATTATCGATACGAGCAGATCAATTTGTCCAATATTATCTCCAAATTCCAAAATGCACCGATTTGCGAGGTTTGACGAAAATAAAGGAAGTTGATCCCAGCCCAACTTGCATATGATCATAATATGCCTTGCCTTGAGAAACACGGCAAAAGAGTATTCATTAACCAAAGTGTATGTAGTTAATTGATTGGGGAACGAGTTGGTTACCTGGTTCGTACGTAGTTATAATTACTTGCATCCAAGAACAAAGGAATCAAACAGGTGAGAGACATAAATTCCAATTTCCAAATACATGTGTTCCACTTCATTACTCAAGGAGTTACACTGGTCTAAAACTCGACAATATATAGCAACGACTGGGTCGCAATAATTAATACGGACCTAACAAAATCTTTTGAGAGTACATGAATTGAAAGTAACTTAGCAGTGAATTCTCTGCGTTGCCTTTCTCCCCAGCTTCCGGCTCCTAATTCATATAGAAAAATTTTAAACATAAACATCACACTCTTACACACCACTTAAAAATATATAATTTTACTCTTCCATCCTCATATTTCATAAAACTTCTGTATACCACCACTTATTCATATAAGGTACTAAAAACTGCCTCACAGGCCAGGGCAAAAGCAAATTATAATTAGGCGACTGAGACTCTATAAGTCCCACTCCCTGCCCTCCGGGCCCCCTGGCATTCTCTTTCGAACATATTTGAAGATCTCGACGTGCATGAGGAGTGGGGGCAAATCCGTTTAATTACTTCATCTCGTTCACTCAAATATATATGTATTATAAGAAATGATAAACTAACAACTAATTTACTACTCTTAAACTACTATTGAATCAAATAATATTTTTTTAAAATTTGATTTTGCTTTTTGGTTTTGATTTGATGTATTTAAAATTTGAAAATTTTTTATTTTATAAATAGTAGATAAATTGTAGATGGGTTGTTAGTGTATCCCTACTCATGATGTATTATACATGAAAGATGAGATGAAGTCGACGTACGGTCATCGATCGTGGTGGACATGATGTTTAATGAGTTATAGTAGTGACGGAAACATATGCAACGTAAAATCAGGACGTCTATCAACATGTTAGCTAGCTAGACACTGTCATCGTCTAGGTTCATGAGGGTCTAGCTCTAGGTTTTTCGCGTAAGAGATCGCTAGCTGGAGTTGTACAAGCTTGATGCTACTGCACAATAATATAGTAGCCTTGAGAACAAAAACTAATACAGCCACTTATAAGTTGGAAGTAATTAGCCACGTTTACTGGCAAAAGATAATGAAAATCTCTACCCGCTTATGGTAGCAAAAGAAGACATGCACGCACAGCTGCTTGATTCTAGATACAAAAAGAGCTTCAGAGCAACTCAAAAAATGAGTAGTACTCTAGAAGTCTTTTTATTATATGATTAGTTAATAATTACTACATTACGTTTGAAAATTAAGGGATACCACGGAGCCCGTCATGTTGACCCTTTGTGCTGCGGCCCAGTGCCCGATGATCCCTAGCTAGCTATATATATGGCAGAAGATATTTAGATAGCTTAAGAACGTACGTACAAAGCACATGCAGAGAGTGATAACGATCTCTAGATAGCTAATATATTACATAAGTAAACTCCTGATAATGGCCGCTTGAGCGCTATCAGTGTCTGTTGTTGCCAAAAGGTCGGACAAGCGGTCGCTAAGGCCGTCCACCTCTTTGTGTAAGCTTCGAATATAGTTGCAAGTCTCCTGCAAGACCTTGGAAGCCGAGACCTGCCCGCCGAATATTTAAGCTTTCTGGTTAGCAAACAGGGATCGATTTTCACAGACAATTAATATTATTATATGTACATATATTTCTTCTATGTAAGCAAGAGATCATGAGTTCTGGCCTCTAGGCAACAATTGTTGTGCCGGTCCACACCTCAAGTTGTGGACACAGAATAAGTGGAGGCTGTGAGGTGACTTATCTACCAAAGCAAATGAAGTCCACACGTGAAAGAGAGAGAGATTAGGGAGAGAGAGAAACGATATATACCTTGTCGGAGCGCCTATTGCGGATCTCAGGGATGAGTTGTTGTAACTTAGAAACAAGATCGGTGATCTGGTCATCAGTGATATTCCTGGAAACACCTGACTGCTGCCTGGAACTGGATCTTCTGCTAGACATTGTTAGGGTTGGCGTGTCAGAAATAGATTAAAGATAAGGAGAGGGAATTGGCTTAGAAAGACAAACGTTGAGGGGGTTTGTCAGAGAAAGCTAGAAAACTACGTTATCTTGAAGGAAGAGATGGGTATAATGAGGGGATCAGTAGGGAGAGATCATACACGAGGGAGGGAACTTAAAAGAAGAGGAGGGAATAGAGCAAGTATTTGATCAGGTTAAGCTATAGACAGAGAGATATGGGAGCCATGAACAAAAAAAGAACTAGAGAAGTGGTGTTGGGGGTGAAGAAGACAAGTGCATGGGAAAAAGCGGTGGGCTATGGTGCTTCTTAAATAGGGTCGTGTGTGTAGTGTGTGCGCGCGCGCCGGGGAGAGAGAAGGATCTGTGTCCGAGGGAGTAGAGAGAGAGAGACTCGGATACCCACCCCCCATACCCTCGATTCTGAGCGTGTCCCCAAACTGGGGTTAGAGTTCAAGTGGGTTAAGGAAGATGTGCTTGTTTATCGGCCAACGACGCGGGTCCTCTTTGTGTCAGCATCAGCACACAAGCCCATGTTATCTTACCATTTCCTGTCATTTGAATTATTTAATTTTTTACATTGTTAACTCAGTAATAATAGATGAATATTTACTGTTATTTATTATTTTATTATTATTATTATTATTTTTTATTTTTTTTTTTATAAAATATTGAAGAGTACTTCATTGTCCAAATATAGGTAAGTCTCGTATTTTTTCTTTAAAAAAATAAGATTTATTAATAAAAAATATAATATTTTTCTTATGAATTATAAATATTTTTACTTTAAAAAAACATGCAGGACTTACCCACTTTAAGACAATAAATATCATTTATCTGACTAAAATAAGCTTACAATTATTTTATAAATTATCTTATTAACTTTATTTCAAATAAAGAGTACTTATATGAAATCAATTTTATTAAAAGAATAATTTTTAATAAAGTCTTTTATTAACTAACTTTAAAAAGAATTATGTCTTATTACCTAAAATAGGTAATGTGTAGAGATCATCACTTGCCTAAAATATTAAAGTTAATTTAGTTTTATTCTAATACTCCCGAACTCATACGTGGAATGATTAATTAAATAAAGTAAATGTGGAGTTAAGGTTGGAAGGCGTGACTCTTACTATTTACCATCATAAATTACTCTTATATTAAAAAATTAAACTAATAAATAAAATTAATTATTTAACTTATGTTCCAATAATACTACACTACTGGACAAACATAAATTTCATTTTAATATTTAAAACAAATATTTATCTCTTTCTAGTTCACTGGATACATATTATTAGATTAGTAATATTACATATAATCGTAAAATATATAAGTATTCTACAGTTTATTATTTAAAAAAATAATTTTTTTTATATAAATTTTGTATTTATTTATATTTTAAAATAATTATATAATATTTGTAAATATTATTTTTTATTGGAGAAGTAGTGTGGGGTTGTTTGGAAGTTGCAAAAACAGAAGAAAAGGATGAGATTGTTGACCAGTCAGATAAGGTATA
This sequence comes from Juglans regia, assembly GCF_001411555.2. NCBI lineage: Eukaryota > Viridiplantae > Streptophyta > Magnoliopsida > Fagales > Juglandaceae > Juglans > Juglans regia. Next base: position 12,426,582 of record NC_049913.1, on the reverse strand, counting down.
GCCGGGCGGGCCAATGCTCAAATCGTAGCAGTACCACTCCAGTCTCTCAGAAACGACATTGCATGTGTCATGATCTCGTAAACTCTGCCGTGTTAACATTCAACCAACCCCCAATTCTCTGGCGCAGCGCATGTCTTATTCGGTTCCTACTTTTCTCATCATCAACGTTTCTTTAGGAGTGAAATATGGTACGACATCATACTCTATACACACAACCACCTTCGATGTAAAATTTCCTAAGTTTATTGACACGTCAGATTTTAAAAAAATATTTATATTTTCGGACGAAAGTATTATATTTATATAATTTTTTTCAGTTAAACTGCAATTAATATATATGCTATCTAAAATTAATTTGTAACGTTACAAGTCCACACGTGACAATTAGGATATGTTTCAATCTTTCCCGGCGAGATTCCTGGTATATCAAGTGCTCACTTTGTCGAAGCATGGAGTGGCATCATGCATGCATCCGCATTAATCTTGGATTTATGTATATATTAGGAATTTACCGCAGCATTAATTTCACTGGAAGGGTTAATCAACTAATTATATACAATGGCATTATTAATTCGAGAGGATCGGAGGATAAGGGGATAAGCCAAAACTGTAAGGAAACTAGGTAAAATCATGTGAACGTACAATTGCATGTGCCTAATTTTTATTTTTATTTTTTTTAATTTCTGAGCCATGTGCCTAATTTTTAGGTATCGATTAGTTACCATTGATGTGTAACAAATGTTCAATTAAAAATTATATATATAGCAGTCAGGATTTAAACATAAAAAATAAAAGGCCCAAAGAATTAATTAAAAAGTAAGAATTTTTTTAATATTATGACATAATTATATATATAAACGTACTACTTCAGAAACAATTCAGGATATATATATCAGTTAATTTATTATTTTAAAACCTGCTAGCATATATGTACGTACAGTAGTACTAAAAAAATAATAGTTATATTGAAGTATTATTTTATTTCTAAAACTTAGTACAAACAATAAAACTATTGCTGAAAAGCTTCGTGCATGTGCAGAAGCACGTGTTAAGTACTAGTAATAATTATATTATAAAGGAGCCGAATTAGTATTTCCTAGGTTTTTCCATACAAGCGATCATCATTAATTATTTTGATTATATGTAAATTAAGTAATCCAAATCAACAGCTTCCTCCAAAATGTATAAAATAATAAATTAATTAATTAATGACAAAAAAGTAAATTATAAACATGTATATATATAATAATTAGAATAATTCTTCTCATCACTTAATATTCACTATTTCATACTTTATGTTCTATAAAAAAAAATAAAAAATAAAAAAAGCAAAAAAAAACAAAAAATCCAAATTAAGACAGACCGAGTAAATGCCGACCAACTGCTCACGTTTTGCTGAAAGCGGGGAGTAATCAATTCAGTCTGATGAGAGTAGTAGTACTCTTACTTGAAAACTGCAGTCAATGAACTTTTTGAGGCCGGCCGTCTGCATGTGCACACCAACACCATATATATGTCTCACACGCCATCTCCCAATATTGCAAGCTCTGGTACTGAAGATCGAAGCTTGCTTTTTCTGCAACGTACTGAAACTGCAAAGGCTTTAAACAATTAAAAAGTAAGAGAGATATCAAATTGAATTAAGGGGTTATAAATTTCACATTCATGCGCGATATATACATGCTAAAATATTTTGAATCATAAGGTTGATCTTCAAATCAAACCCCCAATTCCCAATTCCTTGTATTAAAAACCGATAGTCATAGTCCGTACAGTCAAAAGTACGGACTCGTGCTGCACAATGCTGCAGCTTAATTGTAGCTTGCACAGTGCTGCACTTTAATTAGGGAAGGGATGAGTGGAGCGGATTAGTGGAGCTAGGATAGGGAAAGGCACCGACAAATCAGAGATATTGATTGGGCGGTGCTCAATAAATCGGAATTTGCGTAAATAAAGGAATTAGATAATCAGATCAGATCATACTTACGTACCAAAGCCATATATGTAGTTGTAGAAGTGATTTGATAGAAAAAATGCAGATGCATGCAGGGAGCTCCACACTCGTGATCTGCATGCAGCATGCCAATTACGTCCCGTTTCAATAAAAAAAAATATTTTATCTCATCTTAATTTTTTTCATATAATCATTATAATATTTTTAAAATTTTATATAAAAAATAATATATAATTCAATTTTTTTAAATTTTAAAATAATAATAATATTAAAAAATAATATTCTAATAATATTTTTTTTAACTTTTAATTTTTATTTCAACTCATATCATCTCAATTTACTTTCTAAACCATACTTTAATGCAATCACATGTGAAAAATATATATATATATATATACACTTACTTTTCTTTCTTTCTTTTTTCAATGATCTTATTTTTATCTCAATTTGCAGTAGTAAGTAGGTACCTACCCTTCTTAAATTTTGGAGGAACCGGCCTAACATTACCAAGTGAATTATTACTCAATTCATGTCCTTAATTTAGTATAAAAATAATAGAAACATAAAGAATAATGAATAATATTTAACAAGGAACAAGCAAAATCCAAACACAATGGATGCGCCTACCACGAGGTGGCCCGGCCGGCATCGCGCGGGTTCACCCCTTGGAGTGGCTCAAACAGGAGGCCAGGTGGCCAAATCTTTTCATTATTTAATATTTTTTTCAAAATTCTTATTTTTTATTAAACTTTCTCTGTGAATATATAAAAAAATCACTTAAACAAATTGAAAGAAATTGATAATTTGGGATATAAATTATTTGTTTTAAACGAGGCTCAAAAAAAGGACTTTAACACTCCATTCTTCAGGTTTAAGAATAAAATTACTTTTACAAATTAGCGGAAAAGTTGGAGTGCTACTAATAAACTTGACTTAAAAATATTTTCATTTATTCTAAAGGAAGCGCTAGGTACAAATATTCATTATAAATTCATCTTTATTAAATACTTAAAATCTATAAAAGAGTTTACAGAAACACTTATTTAAATTCAATAAAGTCTCGTGTACTTATTAAAATAACTTATTAAACAAAATGAGCATGACATAAACTATATAGGCTTCTACCTCGCCTCCTAGGCCAAGTCCTGTCCTGCAGTCTCATTCTCATAAATATCATCACCTGGGGTGGTTAAAATATAAAAACATACAAAAAATGAGTCGAATACTCAATAAACAACACATCATAAGTGAACATAATAAACATAAGGTTTCTTAAAAAATATGCATATTCATAAATACGTATGTAAATAACATGAACGTGAACTTATCTTTCATTTTTCATAGGCTAATACCCATTGTTGCCCTCGTAAGTTAGGATTAGCAAATCTAAGTAGATTTTAATTCTGTCTGTGGTCGCGACTTGTAGAGTCCATACATAAGATATATTGTATGCACTACCAACATTTACAACCTAGCAATGCAATATGCCCATAGCATATGGTACCATCTTCATATCATAATATAGACCGTTACGTATCATATTATTCATACTTCATCATAAACATACTTGCATACTTGTTAGATCATTAATTTAAAATAAAATTGCATTCTTTCATAAAATGTCGTGATACATATTTCCTCACATAAAATCATGTTTTTTCATATACATATTTTGATGCACAACTCCTTTCATAAAAGTATGAATTTTTATAAATAATTTAATGCATAAATCTTCACATAAATCATGGATTTTCATAAAATATTTAATGCATGTCTTGCAACTAACACGAAATGTATGCATAGAATCATGATTTTATGACTCGAGTACATAAAAAGGGTTTTCAATGGAGAGCGTACATGCATAAAATTTTTATAAAAGACATGTTGCTTACCATATATATGTGTAAGGGTATGATCATGTTACTTAACTCGTAGCGCTAATCCAATATTTTTTGGACAAATTTGATTACCGAGAGAGTTGAGGGCTACACATGGGCGTGCTCGGGCGATGGAGACTCACTCTTCAGCAGAGACCAAACAGTGGCAGCTTCCACCATCGACTGAGATGTGGAGGCTTGGAATTTTTGTGGGTCTCGGTGCGGGAGCAAGTGCTCGATTTTGAGGAGAAAAAACAGAGCTTGCCACATGGGGTTGGATGTGTGGAGGTTGTTGACGTGGAAGAAAAGGATGTGTGACGGTGGTTGGCTTGGCTTTGGGGTGCTTGTGCAAAGTTAGTGGTGTCAAATGGGGTTGTTCGTGCAATAAGTTTCGTAGTGGCTAAGCATTATGGTGGTGGTGTCTTACGATTTGGTTGCTACAGGTGGATGGGCATACAGTGACTTAGTGGAGGCCATGAGGGTGTTGCGTTTGTCGTGTGGGGTTATTGTGTGGAAGGGCTTAGGTGGCTTTCTTGTAGTTTGGTGGTGATGGGCGTAGCTATCGTGGCTGTGGCATTGGTGGGAAGGTGGTTTTGTGAGAGGGAAGGACTGTTGTGCATGGGTTTGATTGTGGTGGTCTTATCATGAGGTAGGTAGCTAAGGCGGGGTTGTAGGGTTTCTGGTGGATTGGAGGTGATCTGCGTGGTTTCAGGTAAACAGAAACTACATTGGAGCTTGAATAAGAATGGGATACACGTAAAGTGCATGGGAGCTAAGCATATACACGTAAAGTGAAAATGATTTGTAGAATTGTAAGAGACTTTTATTGGGGGCATGAATTCTAGTGGAAGGTAGAGACGTGCATGGCTTAGAGTTTGAGAATGCAGTTGGTTAAAGAGTTTTAACGTGAAAATGACTTGTAGAATTGTATTCCTATTGGGAGAGAATTCCATTAGCATGTATCCTAGTGGAAAGTGGAAACGTTCATGAATTAGAGTTTGAGAAGGTAGTTGGTTAAAAAGTTTTAACAGAAAGATAACTTGTAGAGTATCCCTGTTGGGAGAGAATTCCATTGGAATGTGAATCCTAGTGGAAGGTGGAGACTTATATGACTTAAAATTATAGAGAACCAACATTGGGCCTAATGGGTTTGGGTTCATTTTATGTGCCAAAAATTCAAAAATTTTAATTGAGTTTATCAGAAATCAACTCATTAATTTTCTCTAAAATTTTCAACTAACCTTAACAACATTAAAATACAATTTTGGATCTTTGGGCTTAACTAAATCCTAATAAATAATAACTCACAGCTTATCTAATATGGCCCATAAAATCCAATAATTTTAAGAATCTTAATAGATCGTGGGCTATTCCAATACGGCTCATTAAACTCATTTTAGGCTTATTAGATTTTTTTTCCTTATTTCATCCATAATAATATTGATTCAGGTTATTACAAGGGTCCTATTCAAGTCAATTTGGCCAATTCAAATTGAATCTCGATAAGAAATCAAACTGATTTTAGTGAATGTTTTGAATAATTCACCGAACTGCTTCAATTGGCTGATTCTAGCCGACTTTAGACCGATTTGAGCTTATTCCAATCGATTCAAACTGTATTTATTTTTTAAGTTGTATGATAACTAAGGTTTTTTAAAAATACATATTTTTGTACAAAAACATGATAGAACTAAACATATAATAACTTTTTATCCTTGTATTAAGTAAAAATCGTAGAAAAATACAAAGATAAACATGTATAAAGTTTTTTATTTTCTTTAGTTTTTTTATTTTTTTTGTTGAACAAAAAAATTAGGAGGTGAATGAGTCTTTTGTATTAAATTTGTGGTTGTACATAAAATATTGACTTTGTTGCCATGTGTTTATAACTTAATGGTCTTTTTTCTTACCATACAAGGCACAAAAATGCAGACAATTGAGATTAAATATGAATTGCATTTTTATTGAAAATATTCAATAAGATTGTATTTTATAATCTTTTATATATGATATTAAATGCTTTTTTTTCTCAACTGAGTGTAGCTTTCCTTTTGGGCGTGACCATAAGGACCCACACTCGCTGCAATATGTTTGGTTTGAGTCACAACTACTGCCCCAGGTGAAGCAGCTTGTCATCGCAACCCCACCAAGGTGTCAGCATGCAATGGCCTCCAAGACTTTAGTTCACCAATTTTATTAAAGCGAACTGTTTCGGACCTTGTGACCTTGAGCAAGGGAGGGAAAAACGATCCCCTAGCTTTTGCCAACTAGGCTACCACCTTGGTGCTTGATGGTGATATATAATGCTTAAATTTTATTATATATGATTTTTAATACTTTTAGCAATATTAAAATAACCGATTCAAAATTATCATGAATCACTATTTACCCAATTTCAATTTTTCGAGCTTTAATTTTAATAGTTTGATGGTGCATTTTTTTTTTTTTTAAATATAGTTTGGAGCGAGTGAAAATGAAAACCTCCTTAGTTATCTTATTTTGTACATAAGTATCTAGGGCTAGATCTAATTGGAAGACTAGACCACATTAATTTGATGAGTAATACTATATACAGTCGTGGAGTGTGCAAGTGTCGTGTAGTCACTTTGAAAAAGAGTGGGGGTCAACTATTAAAAAATTAATTTTCTTTTCATATAAATCCCGTTTTTATTCACTTTTTTCAAAGTGATTATGCGACACTTGTATATTCACAATTGTAACTATAATTTCTCTAATTTAATTGATGATCTAGTATGCCACCCTGTTTTTTAAAGTGTACGAGATTTGAGAATTTAAAAAAAGGAGTCCATCCAGCAAACTTATTACATAAAGTTGTTTCATTTTGTCATAATTAATTAAATGGTTATAATTTACGACAAGTTGTGTTCATTTATGTCCATTGGGGTACTAATAACATGGTTTGTCGGCGTAATTCAGGTGCATCAATACGCTAGCAAGCTATAATTAATCGTCTAATTCCTAGTCAATATTAGACCTTCAGCGTATGGAAATTTGGACAGTTGATCAGCATTTTGAGCACTAGTAGTGGATTTAATAAAGTTATATTTTGATCAAAGTATAATAAAATTGCATAAAAAATCACTATAGTGGACTCAACAAAATTACAGTATTTTTAACTTTGATAATTTTGATTAGCTAAATTTGTTGAGTCCAAGTTGCTGGCTAAATATTATTTTGGCATAAAAAATTTCCTCTCTAGTGTGCTATTCGTTTCACGCGAGCAGCTCACAACTCCAAAAAATTCTTCTTCATCTCAAAAGCACGAAACGTTCAAATCTCAAACTCAACCATAGAAAGCGGTCAGTCTCTATCAGTCATCATTTCAATGATGTGGCATCATCTTGCTGGAGTACTTTTAACTTCTAGTTTTGCAATATTATTATTAGTTGATGCCAATTTTTTCTTTTAAAATCTAATATCCACGTTAGAAAATTAATATGTATTTCTTTAATAACAAAAAAATATTCAAATTACAATTAGAATTAAAATAAATAAAAATTTCAAAATCAATATTTTAATAGAATGGTGATAAATTTGGAGAGTCTGTTATTTGGTTTTGTTGAAAAGTTGCTAGCTAAATTTATAAAAGTACTAGCCATTGTCAATGCCAAGTCCAAATTTTACCTTTTTTTGAATTAAAATCCCTACATTGAACTAGCTAAAGCCATATTTTTTAATTTTGAGCTACAGTAAATTTCTCCTCCTAGCCATGTTTGGCGACATATTGTTGAAGGATCAAAGGAATATTTTATTATTTCCTCCTTTCCCTCCCTCTTTCTCTCGTATTTTTCTCTTTTGTTTTAGAAGGTCATCGCTCCTCTCCCTTTTCTCTCCATTTTATCTCTTCCTCAATCTTCTTTGATCGATTGTCTCTCCATTCCTGGGTCCAAAAATTCTTGAGTCCCTTTCCTTGCTGGTTTCCGTCGTTTATGCCATTTCCTCTCTCTCTACTTGGCTCAAGAACATTCAGAATACCCCCCATGATATGAACTTTGTGCGATTGATTTAGGGAATTTGACTCTACGGACCTTGAGAATCTTTTGTTTCTTTCGTTTCACATTTGGTGTTCTTTTCTTTTCTTTTTCTTCTCCATGCTCCATGCCTAGACTTGGCTTTCGTATCTAAGTTTTTTTTTTTTTGTCTTATTATGGTTCTTATTGATTCTTATACAAGTCATACAAGCAGGCCCTATAGGTATGCCCCACCCTTCCCTTGTTCACCCTTTTATCTATTCTATTTTCCTTTTTTTTTTATATGTTTGTTAGGTATAAAAACTCTTATGGTCTATAAATTGGGTAGATGCCTATTCGTTTCATCTTCATAATTGTTTCATATTACTAATTCCATCCATGATGCATGAAAAAGAAAAAAAAGCTTTGGTTTATTTTGCTTGTTACTTGAATCTGCAAATTTTTTTATAAAGGTAGAAATCCTTGTAGTCCCTGATTTTCGAAATGATCTGCTACAAGATTACATTCCCTGTATGTATGTTGAATAGAAAATGGCAACACTTGTTGAAATGAAAAAATATCATCCCATAAGCTATAATACTGCCATGGAGGGGAAGCTGAATGCAGGAACCAATGGACTATAACACATCAAATATAACATCAGGAAATCCTATTTGTACTCAATATAACAACCATTTTCAAAGTCATCAACTCTGTGAAGGTGTTAGTGCCAACCCCAAAATGGAGTGAAAATCCAAAAATAAAAGCACCATTGTTAGAATGAAGAATACCCCCACAAACTAAAATAGGTCTTTACTTCTAACTTGAATGGGATTTGAGCCCAAAGTCCCCAAGGAAAATTTTGAGCTAAATCTCCTACGTTGTGATGGCTTAACAGATGCATTAATTTAGAAAAGTCAGCTTGTAATTTTATGAATAACTGCAAAAAATATTGGCTTATTTTCATTAAAGCAGTGTTCATTCCTTGATAACAATATTTCCCGTATAATGAGTAAGGGACTTCTGGAAGCAAGTGGAGAAATTTTATCTTTCCTGTGATTAGTCGTCCACCAACTTGGTAACCTTTCCTTCCAATGAAATTTCAGTGAACATGGAAATAACAAAAAGGGCAGCATAGTGTCTCTCCATACAGCTGAGGTTAATTCCCCCTCATTTGATGAAGGGGGATTTAGTCTCAATACTTGCATTACTCTTGCAGCAGTAACACTTTGAAGCTAAAGGAATACCACAAATCTTAACATCTAAATTAACTGGTACAACATCAACACATCCAATCAAAACATAGATTTTTTTAGGAACTAATGGATTCCATAGAACATTTGCCAAATGAAAATCTGGGTGTGCCAATTGTATAAGCTGCCATGCAAATTTCACATAAAAAGTCTCATCTGTAGTGTTTCCAAATTCTCTGATCAATGCCAGGCCTTGAAGATGACTGAAAATTTGGAAATTTCTCGCGCTAAAGCTCGAATGAATTTAATAACCCCATTTTATCTTTGCATACCAGATCAAGAATAAAATGTCTTTGCTTTTCTTCTTTGCAAAACAGAACACATGCATACCAAATCAACAAAACAGAACAACAAGTTTATTTCTTTGCTGTTTTTCTACATATTTCTTTGCATACCATATCAGCAAATGACTTTTATTTCTGACTCTGTTTTTTTGCATATTTGTGGACTGTTTGCATGTCAGTTTGAGGCAGACAGATATAACATCTAATTGGAAATATTTTTTTAATTTGTGGTAACATGATTTGCTACTTTGTGGGACTTGAAAATTTTTAAACTTTTCTGACTCCTTGAAAATGTAATATTTTTCAATGATGGACACACAAATTAATGATGAGCCCTTTTTCACCACTCTATTACAAAGTGGAGAAGAATGTTGTAATAACACCCCAACGCAACATTCTAATATTGTGCTCCAAGCCCACCCCATTGATGGTGAAAAGAGGCATCCTCTAGTTCAAAGGGGTGCATCTTTCTCTATAGAGGAGGATAACCTCCTCGTCTTAGCTTGGCTCAATATTAGTATCGATGCAATAAAGGGTACTGATCAAAAGTCCTCTCAAATGTGAGACATAATTTTAGAATTTTATCATGAATATAAAAAATTGAACACTGTGAACCGTTCTGTAGTTTCTTTGATGAATTGGTGTTCCTCAATTCAAAAATGCACAAATAAGTTTTGTGCATTTTTAGCACAAGTAGAGTCATTGCATCCGAGTGGTGCAACAGAGTAAAATAAGGTATGTAACATTTTCCTTTAATTATCGCAATTATGTATGACTTATTTATAAATTAACAATATTCCTATGGATTTGTAGATTGAGAAGGCAAAAATTTTGTATAAAGACATGGAGATGAGTAACTTAACAATGGAGTATTGTTGGTGTCTTCTGATACACCAATCAAAATGGGAACAATACATCTCCACCCTTGGGACGAGGAGAAGGCCACAAGAAAAACCGCATAGTGAAGTTGCTATTGACACGGTGGAGGAGAATATGAAGGTTTTTGCTGAGAGACCTCTAGACAAAAAAGCTGAGAAAGAAATGAAGCGAAAGTCGATGGAAGGCAAAGAGTCTGAGATCAGCATTTCCTTAGCTAAAATGACCAATGATAGAGCCACGAGCATGGAAGAGCAGAAAAATGCTGCGTTGAAGGCAGACAAAAAAAGCAAGAAAGTATTTGAACTAAAGAATAAGAAGTTTGAACTAAAGAAGAAGAAGTTTAAACTAAATATGATGATGCTAGATCTACGTGGCATGAATACCATGCAATAAGAATATTTTCGTAATATTCAACTAGCAATTTTTGAGGAATTGAAATCCCATTCCGGAGGTACATTTACCTCTCCTTTGACACTTTATTATGTAGATGTCTAACTTCTAATATTGGTAGAACTAATTTTTTTGAAAATTTAGTGGCTACCCAGCTACATGTGGGCTGGATAAATATGTGGCTGTGTAGCAACTAAATGTGTAGACTGTGGATATTATCTTTGTAATAGAAACTGAATTGTGTTGGTAATTTGTGGACTGTTTTGGTAGTTTGTGTTGGTAAATGCGTGGAATGTTTTTGTAGTTTGTGTTGGTCAATGCGTGGACTGTTTTGGTAGTTTATGTTGGTAATTTGTGGACTGTTTTGGTAACTTTTCTAACTCTTTTGGTATATAAAGAGGTATTTATATGGACTGTTGGTGTCGTGTGTTGCTGGGCTTGAATTTGGAATCTTGAATTTGGAGGTGTTGTCATGTGCTTATTAAGTTGGTGGATCTTGTGTTATTTTTGTGTTCCATTGTGATTTGGGAAGTGACGAGAAAATATTGAATGTGCATTTTTGGTTTGTAATCAAAACTAATTGGCAAACAATATATTTCAAATTGAATAGTGAACTAATTTGGTTTTGATAGTATGGATTTTCTGAAGTGCAATAGCCTGTGTCTGTGGTTTTAGAGGTTGTGAGTATATTCATTATTATCAGCAGTCTTATGGTTGATTATTGTTGGAAAAGTGAGAAGTTCGTTGCTATTAGTATATCATCCTCTTTAGGCCATAGTCTTAGGGTCTGTATGGAAGCAAAGTCATGGAATGTTATGATTGTATCACAATGATTGGTTTGTTTTTTGTTTTCTTAGATTTTCTTTTTTTTGGCTAATATTGAGTAGTTGGTTTGTGAATCTCCACTTGACAAAGCTATGAATATTTGTAGCAAGGCAGCCTGCGTAAAGTTGATGTGCTAATTAAGTTGATACTAATTAAGTGACTTTGATTTCATACAATAATATAAGTATTACACTTTACCATTTAAATAATATAAGTACTACAAATTACCACATTGAAATAATAGAAGTACTACAAATAGAAGTACTGCAAATTACTACATTGAAATAATAGAAATACCACAAATTATCACATTGAAATAAATCATAGTACTACATATTGAGAACAACTCTTTCCACATACTCACTTTGAAATTATGTGCGGCCATGAGTACTCCAAAAATGCTCTATAAGGTTAGCCTGGAGTTGGCTATGAGTGTCTCTATCTCTAATTCGATGATGTTGCGCAATGAACTCCACGAATTTAGATATATTATCGCGTGAAATTGGCTCATTTGAAGTATCTTCTGTTTGTTCGTAAATGAACTGCTCAGCCTCGAGATATAGATGTCGCTCATCTTCAACGATCATATTATGTAGAATAATGCATGTGTACATAATATCTTTTAGAATTTCAGAAAATATCTAGTAGGTCCATGCACAATTGCAAATCTACCTTGGAGTATTCCTAATGCACACCCCACATCTTTTCTTGTAGACTCTTGGCAAACAGCATAGTGTTTTTTCTTATTTCCATGTGGAGCATGAATTGTTTTCATTAATGTTGCCCACGAAAGATATATACCATCTGCAAGATAATATCACATTGTATATTCGTGACCATTGATTGTGTAATTGCATAGAGGAGCACGACCTTTAGCCAATGCGGCTAAAAATAAGATTAGGGGTGTAACCGGTCCGGTCCGGTCCTATTTTAGATAAAATCTAGGACCGAACCAGTATGTATTGGTTTTTTATTTTTCAAAACCGATTACACACCGGTTACCCTTCTAAACCGGTACTTCCGGTTTTCGGTTCAGTCTAGTTCGGTTTTCTGATTTTTTTAAAATGTAAGTTTCACAATTTGTCATTAAAAATTTGTTTATAAAAATAATAAAAAAAAAACTGATTTAAAAAAAACTGTTTTATACTTTTATTAATATATTAGACTATATAATAGCATTAATATTAAACTATTGGTATAGTTATAAGTTATATATTAGTATTAGTTATAAACTTTTAGTGATTTAGTATTAACATTTTATGTAATAATTTATAAATTATAATAAGAAATTATTTCATATATGAATATATATAATTATATATATTATATATAAAAACTTCACATAAAAATTTATAATTATACATTATATATAAAACTTATATATATTAATATTTAATATATATAATATTTTGTATAAAACTTATATATAAAAATATTATTTTTTATTTTTTTTAATCAACCGGTCCGGTCCGGTCCAAAAACTCCCAAAACCGGACCGGAACCAGCCGGTTTTTACATTTTAAAAATTAGTCTGCTTCGGTCCGGTCTGAACCGGTTTTCCGGTTTGAGTTTACACCCCTAAATAAGATCGATCAAGTACGTTGATGTCGTTATGCGACTGAAGAAAACCAAAAAAAAGCTTGTCATATCCAAAGATCATAAGATGCAATAGCCTCCAAAATAATAGTTAGTTGATTTACATGACCAGAGTACATACATTTCCATGCACTAGGACAATTCTTCCATTTCCAGTGCATACAATCAATGCTACTCAACATTTCTGGGAATCCACGTCTTTATCCGGCATCTAGTAACCTCGTTATATCACTGTTGTTTGGAGATCTCAAGTACTGACCCCTAAAAATTAAGACAATTGCTTTAACAAATTTCTTCATGACGTGCGGTGCTTTCTCCGATTCTAATGTACTCATCCATCAAATTTGTAGTGACCCCATATGCTAGCATCCTAATTGCTGCAGTCATCTTCTAAAGGGAAGACAGTCCAAGCCTCTCACTAGCATCTCTCTTTTGGAAAAAATAATTATCATAGGAGACAACATTAGAATGTATGCGTAAAAAAAGATCACGACTCATTCAAAATCTTGTCCTAAAAAGATGGGGCCGATATATTAGTGGTTTAGCAAAGTAATCATTCCAAAGGCGTTGATGACCTTCCAATGAATCACATCTGATGAACATACGACGTTTAGGATTATGACGAGGTGAAGAAGATGCTCCCATGGATATCATTACAATTACTTGCATCATATCCAACTCATGATCAGAATAATCATCATATTCAATATTTGAAGAGAGGTCCATAGCAAAATAAGGAAGAAAAATAGAAGAACTAGAAGAAGAAAGGTTGGTTTTTTATGAATGTAGTTAAAGGATGAGTCTATTTATAGGATTTGATCATCAACTATTAGTTACAATTAAAAAAGTTGGCAAGAGAAGAAAGGTTGGCAAAAATTAGTTTATTGGTTTCAAGAATTGTAGATGGTGATTGATTGGTACAAGAAGTTGGCATCATGTGTTTGTTTTTGGCTTTACAAAATTCTAATTTGATCCTTAACTATTAGTTACAATTAAAAGAGTTGGCAAAAGAAGAAGGATTGACAAAAATTAGTTTGTTAGTTTCAAGAATTGTAGATGGTGATTGGTTGCTATAAGAAGTTGGCATCATGTGTTTATTGTTAGCTTCACAAAAGTCTAATTTGATCATTAACTATTAGCTAAAAAAGTTGGCAAAAGAATAAGGGTTGACAAAAATTAGTTTGTTGGTTTCAAGAATTGTTGTATAAATTTTTTTTAATCAAATATTATTAAAATATATGAAGTGTATTTGCAAAATATATATAAAAAAAATTTCAAATATTGTTAAAATATATAATATATTATTATTTTGATTTTAAGGTAGGTAGTCCAATGTGGACTCAGATAGTCAAAATTTAATACTATAGCCAAAAGTTAAGATTTTAGCCAAATTTTAGACTTGGCAATGTCCTCCAAAGTGAGCTAGCTATAGGTAAAATTTAGCCAAACTTTAACTAGCCAACTCAAAACACACCTCACAACAAACTTAATAAAATTACAATAAATTTAGCTTGAGTGAATTCAGCTGGCCAAATCTAGCTAGTGAAACTGGTTGGCCATTTATTTATTTTTTCATTATTTCACTTTTGGGCTCTCTCTAAACTGGCTGGAAGAATATGACCGTTGAAAAAATATGACCATTGTAAAAAAAAAAGGCAATTAAAAAATTATATTTGTTAGAATAATATGAACATTATAAAATTAATATGCCTTTTTTAATAACGAATAAATATTTCAATTACCATTAGAACTAAAATAAATGGAAAAATTAAAATCAATATTTTAATAAAATAATGATAGATTTAGAGAGTTTATTATTTAGTGTTGTTGAAAAGTGACTAGCTAAATTAAAAAAAGTAAATTTTCTAGTCAAATTTTGGCTAAAGAAAGGTTAAGCCATTACTAATGCTCTTTCTATTAGACGTAAGAATATTGCTATGTTTATTTTATTTTTTTTATAAATGTGTTAGCAATGCTAGATAGAAGTTCGAAATAGATAAATTTTGTGCAATCTTTTTATAAGAAAATGAATACCGCTAGAAAAGAATAGATTTTTTATAATTTTTCAAATGGGTCAACTTTTTTTTATATAAAATTTATGTATTTAGAATTTGTACAAATTATTTTTCTGCAAGTACATATACTCCTGAAGAGGCTGGTTGATCACCATGAGTACTATATATCAATGTTTTTAATTTCGTACCGTACCGGCCGGTACGGCCGAAATTTTTCGTTTCGGCCGTCCGGCCGGTACAGGTACTATATATGTTCCGTACCGGCTAAAATACCAGCCGTTTCGGCCTAAATTTCGGCCTGTACCGGCCTATATTTCGGCCGGTACCGGCCGATATTTCGGCCTGTGTTTTTTTTTTTTTTCGTTTTTTCAAACTACAAGTTCATTTTTTGACCCCCAATTTAGCCTAGACTATTTATAATTTATATGTATGTATGTATTTATATATAATTTATTCATATATCGACTATCCCGAAACGGTACACGAAACGGTACCAGTACCGAAATATTTCGTTCCAGTGTCTTGACCGGTACGCCATCCGGTACGGTATTCAAAACATTGCTATATATAGCTACATTGAAAATATATTAATTAAGAGGGGTTAATTACAAGGTCTCCATCCATGTTTTTCTAACATATATTGATTGTTTTTTAAATTATTATCCTTTGATTATTTTTTACGTAGCATTAAATAATTCATAAACAAAAATAAAAGATAATAAGTAATTTTTAATTATTTGATATTATATTTCAATTTCGGCATGAAGAAACTCCATTAAAAAAAATTAATATATAGGTCTGGCCCCATAGAGTATAAATTTATTTCCTTCATAATTTGTGCGTGAACTTAAAGGAATTAGAGAAAGTTTTTCGTACCTAGGAGTCAGCTTTCATACTAAGTTTCTAGGTGGGGACAGCTCGAACATGACTTCGGGGAGCCCATGTCCTTTCAATTGTTCGCTTAGTCAAAATCCTTTAATGCGGCGTGGTTTCTGTGGCAACGTAGAGTTAGGATAATGGCGCCATTAATGCGGTGTGGCTCCCTGACTCACATTACCATGCAGATGTTCCTGGTTAAGCCTCTCCATGCTTGCTATCAGGAGATCAAGAGTTCCCTCCATATTTCCCACCCACCTGCCTGCGTAGGTTCTTGAAGGTTGGGTGTCATTGGGGAGGTGTTAGGGCGGCGAGTCTCATATGCCCCTACCATCCACTTTTCTCATGCGTGGGTTGCTTCGTGGGTGGGCTTTGCTCATAGGTCGAATACTCTACAAAGGCCCACTAACTCCTTTTAGATGAGGGTTGTTGGGCTTGGTTAGGCTTTCTGATTTACTTCCCCAGTGGTCCCTCATGGGCTTGCTATACGGGCCGATAGGAGGGTAAACCCCAAACAGTTACCCGCCAATTCTTATCGGACCAGTTCGATGAGAATTCCTTGTTGCCTTCATCTTCATGCTATATATTTTCCCATAGTCGCTGCCGTTGAGATCCTCTTCCCTAGAAATGGGCAATTATTACTCTCTCGGCTCTTCGACTTGTCAAGTTTTGAGCTCTAGATTATGCCCGTGTGTTTTTTTCGACATTGTAACGATGTCAGGCGACGGTTCCCTTCCCGACTTTGTTGGCACGTTTTCTAATGGTTGGATTTTTCACTTGATTGCGTCCTTTCAATTCCCTCAACATTGATGGTGTCAGACGGCTCCTTCTCTCCACGGCGCATCGTACAATATATGCCTCGGGATTTGTGCTCTTCTTGCCAGCTTCTTCATGGGGCGTGTGCATTCCCATGACTTTAGGATGCTAACTGTCGCTGAGGTCTATTTAAATCCCCCCATCGGTCATTGGAGCCTACTTTTGCCTTCTCTTCCTTTCTCGGAGCTCTTCATGCTTCCTCATTTTTCTCTTCAAACATCTCTATGTTGTATTCCATCTTCCCTTCTCTTGTCTTTACATTCACATGGCTCCAAAGAACTCTTCACTTCCTGCTCCTAAAAACCCTAAGTCTGCCAAGCCTTCTGGTCCTTCACATGCTCCTGAGGGCCTAGATCCTCCTAAGGTCCACATAGAGTCACAAAGATTCGGTGGTGACTCCTGATGAGTTGGAGTCGTTGAGGACAACCTACAAGGTGCTTGGCATCATAGAGTTTGAGGTGTCGTGCCCCAACAAAGGTGTCATGGACTCCGAAGGGTATGCACGGAAGGTGGCTGTGTACCCAAGCATGTTCTCCAGCGGCTTTAGGTTGACTATCTGTCGTCCAGTTCGTGATGTGCTGGACTACCTACACTTGGCATCTGCCTAACTCCACCCAAATGCGTGGAGAATCCTGGTATCATGTTGTATCATTTGGCAACGAGCGCTGGAGGAGGCAGGTTCCGAGTACCATGATCTCACCTTGCCTGAGTTCCTCCTTACTTACAATCTTCTGAAATAGAGTGGCAACACATGCAGTTTCAGGTCCATTCAAGCGTTGGCTAGATTGGAGCTGCAATATAACAGGGTGAAGGGATGGAGTCGGTGCTTTTTCTTCTTGTCTAGTAGGGGATGGGAGTTCCTTGTCGGGCAAGCCAACCGGCGTGACTACCCCGTTCGCGCCATCTAGGGGTTGTGGGCGATAACAAGAGCTTCAGACCCTCGATGACTCCCAAGGAAGTGAGCTGGAACGAGGTCGTTCACGCTTGGGAAAAAGCCCATCCGAACGCTGCTGGATGGGGGCAGCCTTAGACGATATTTGCCTCCTCTAGCCAAAATGCGTTTTGTTGACAGAACCGTACTGATGCAGGCGACTGTGCCTCAGGTTCGTAGACGTTCCCCTAGCCCGCCGGTGGAGGGGAAAGGGAAGAAACCTAGAAAGGAGTCCTCTACCAAAGTCGATTTTGACGAAATACACATTCCCCCTCTGGGGCAATTTTCGTTTGTGGTGCTCATTCAACGACCAAAGCCGAGGTCACTGAAGAAGTTGGTGGTGATCATACCACCTCCTCACGGTGTGCCTTCTTCTTCTTCCCCACAAGGGGCGGGTGGCTCTGATTCTCTTCTGCAAGCTCGGGCTGTGTGAGATTCTCACACAGCCTGGGGGGAGGGGGATTCTCCCAACTATTTTGGACGCTTCTTCTTCGACCCTGTCAAGAAATGTGAGGGTTGTGGAACTTTCGTCTGGAAAGGAGTTGCTCTCCATGCGATTTTATGGGGCCCTTTTGGACTGTCCTATTCGGGAGTCCCAGATAGTGTCTCCATCCCCCGACATTGATCTCGAGAGGGTTCCTTTGCCCTTATCCGAAGAGCACCCTACCGGGGGTGAGGATCTCCTTGACTAGGTTTCCATCTTAGATTCTCCCATCGCTTATACCCTTGAAGTCTAGGTTGTCTCGACCAAGCCTAACTTGGAGGGTGAGGGAGGTGACGATGTAGTGTCCGAGAAGGAGATAGCAAGGGTCATGTCATGGGCCGAGGGGTTCTGGTGAATGCACCCGAGACTGAGGTCGCGGTGGTGTCAATGGAGGTTAGGGAAGTTTCGGTTGTTGTGGCCAACGTCGGGGCTCCACTACCCTCCACTTACACCTACCCGGCCTTGGCTTCGGCAGAAGTTGGAGTTGGAGTCGAAATTAACGAGGGTGGTGAGGCCCCGACCACATTGGCAGGTGCTGGTGCTTCTTTGGCCTTCCCTAACACCATCCCGACCTTGGTGTCGACTAGGCTGGTGCCGAGGCAGGGGCGATAGCAGCGGAAGACACCAAGGGAGCCCCTGCTCTGGCTTGGTACAGATGTGTTCTCCGCTGGCGAGGCTCCAACAGTTTCTACGAGTTAAGGGTCAAAGAGATTCTCGAACGTGCCCTAGGAGGCGAAGGTCGTGGAGGTCCATCCCCGATGGAGTTCATAGTGGGTGCTGAAACATTAAGGGGTGATGGCATTGTGCTCGAGAACCTTTCTGAGGAGAGGGGGGATGCTGCCCCATGGCCGACAGTAGGTGGGGGCCATCCTGACCGTGTCTAGGAAATTGATAGGAGGCTCAGGGAGTTCTTCTCCGAGGTCAACTATCGACTGATCATATTTTCTTTTAAGCTTTCTTGGTGCATTTTCCTTTGTCACTAGCTTGGAATTTTCGTGTCAGGGTGTATAACAATTGGCGACGTTCATTGTGGACGATTGGGAGAGACTAGAAGGCGAGAATTGGGCACTCCAATCTTT
Source organism: Juglans regia (assembly GCF_001411555.2). Classification (NCBI taxonomy): domain Eukaryota; kingdom Viridiplantae; phylum Streptophyta; class Magnoliopsida; order Fagales; family Juglandaceae; genus Juglans; species Juglans regia. The sequence goes on along the minus strand of NC_049913.1, from coordinate 12,407,352 downwards.
GCCATGGTTGAACTTGCGCTATGCCAAAGAAGAGAGGGAGAGAAAATAGGAGTTGAAGGAAAACCTTGTCAACGTGAAGTTCAGTTGGCGGTGGAGGCTGAAGAGGATACTCCAGCTTTATCAACGCAAGGCCTAACTTAAGTTCGACTTGGCAAGGTCCCGGGAAAAGGCCGGTTCACACCGTCTTGAAGCGGTGCTTACCGAGGAGGCGAGACACAACCTTCAGGAGTCGCTCGATCACCAGCAGGAGGAGCTGGAGCAGCTGCAAGAGGACAACTCGAAGTTGCTTAAACAGCATGACTCCGACTCCTGGTCATACAAGTGGTCGGAAGGGAGGTTCAAGGAGGCCTCCAAGTCTTTCCAGGAAAATAGGGACTCTCTCAAGGCCAAAAATAAGAGAGTGAAGAACTTAGAGTTCTAGAGAAAGTTGAGGCCTATCGTGCGATAGCCACCCATGAGATTACCATCCTGGACTTGCGCTCTCGCCTTGACAGCGCTGAAACCTTCCTTTCCCGATTGTGCGAGGAGTTGTCACACGTCCATTTGGTCCACGACAATGCTTGAAATTACTGCTACTTGGAGGGTTTGGAGAGAATGAGGGATCATGTGCTCCTGAATCCCAGGAGATATTTAAGGGTGCTGAAAGTGCAAGACCTCCCTCTGGACTTGACGGCATTGAAGCGAGGTGCCTCAATAGGGAAATAGTTGATCCCAAGCGCACTCTTAGACAACCCCGCCAATGCCAACCTGCCAACTGAATATTTTCACCATGTATTGATGTATTTTTGTTTTCCTTGCTTGTATTTTGTAATAATGTTAATGGAATTCCTCGTACATATTTCTCTTCTATTCTTGGATTCTTTTTCCTCTTCGCTTTGTAATGTAGTTCGCAGTAATATTAATGGAGTTCCTTGTTCATGCTTTTCTTTCTTCTTGGGTTCTTTTTCTTTTTTGCTCTTAGCTTTTCATTCGCACACTTTGGGGAGTTCACTGGGCAAGGAGTGTAGGGGTGATGCCACTAGCGTGATGAACAACTGCAAGTAAAATTTATCTATTATTACAATCATAAACTAGGGTTGTCTCAATATGTTGTTGTGGTTTGGGGGGGGCTCCTTTGGAGCCTACGCTGTGTACTGGAGAGAACAAGCTCATATTTCACAGGGAGAGAGGTTGGAATGCCTTACACTAAGCCCTCATCTTTGTCTCGACAGGGGGTGCGGGTCACCATGTAGTTAAGGAGTTGCCTTGCTTTTTGCAATAAGGCAGGTAGGAGATGTTTAATAGTGCTAAAAAACCAAACAAGTTAATATAACTTATATGAAACTATGAGTGAGAAGTTTCTAGACCTGGCTTGTCATTTGGTGGAGGAGGAGTTCGGCAAGGATTCTGAGGCGTTACTTGTTTTTCGTTCTGTTGTTAGAGATGGCGTAATGTCGGGCAATCGAATGACTAACCCCTCTCTCCACTAGGGGAGGGGTCATGATACCTTAGGCTAAGCCCGCCCCTTTGGTCCTCCCGATGAGGTAGTTTGCTAGATGACTGAGAAGCTGGTCCACTCTTCTCCATGACGAGGGTGGGGTAAGTTGTCAGGCAACCGAGAGGTTGGACCCGCTCTCCCATGTGAGGAAGGTTGACCATCTGCCCACCTAGTAGCCTTCACGGGGAGATAAGTTCCCGGACAGTTTGGGATTGGACCCGCTTTCGTCCGTTGACATCACAGAAAAGGTAAGTGTTGCCAGGCAACTAAGGGGTTGGACTCGCTCTCCATCGCAGGAGGAATGAGATGGCCTTAAGGCGCATCTCGCCCTTTAGGGCCCCACGGGGAGGTAAGTTACCTGGCAGTTTGGGACTAGACTCGCTCATGTCTACTGACGATCATGAGGAATGTAAATGTCAGGTAGCCAAGGGCTGGCCCACTCTCCACCGCAAGAGGAATAAAGCAGTCTTATACATAACTCAATTCTTTGGTACCTTGTGGGGAGGTAAGTGTGGAACAGTTAAGCAGTCGGTCCGCTTTTCACCGCGATGGGGATCGGGGTAAGTTGTCACGCAGTCGAGAGGTTGGAACCAATTTTCCATGTGAGGGAGATTGAGTGGCCTGCCCACCTATTAGCCTTAACGGGGAGGTAAGTTACCGGACAGCTTGAGACTGGACCCGCTTTCGCCCGTTGACACCATAAGGAAGGTAAGTGTTGGGTTAGACTAGTTCTAATCCCACACTTCGTCATGGTGGAGGTCGGGATAAGTTGTCTGGCAGCCAAGGGGCTAGACCCACTCTTCGTCGAGGTAAGTTGCTAGGCAGTTTGAGACTGGACTCGCTCCCGCTGTTGACGCTCACGAGAAAGGTAAATGTCAGGCAGCCGAGGGCTGGCTTGCTCTCCACTGCGAGAGGGATAAAGCAGCCTTAGGCGTAACTCATCCCTTTGATGGAGATTATGTTGTTAGAGTAAAGATTCGAGGTAGGCGAGACGTATTTTATTCCTGAAAAGCCACACCTTTGTTAATAGAATATACATTTTGACATGGAAATGTAAATTACAGATCACAAATTTTTCTAGCAATGAAACTTTCACAGGTGCTTGGTGTTCTTGGGGTGTGGACCATATGCACCCCGCCATCCTTTGGCTTTAATTCCTACACATAGCAGTCCCGCGTCAAGATCTGTTCTCCTCTAATTTCTCTCACTCCCTAAAAGGTTGGGAACTTCATTTTCAAGTGGTAGGTCGACGTCACCGCCCTTAAATTGTTGAAGGTGGGCAACTAGCATAATCACTACTAGGGCGCCATTGTGTGGATAAAGGACCCATCCTCTACGTCTTCTCCAAAAGAGACGACGGGGGCCGGTTCATTTCTCCTGCACTTGGTGGGATGGCACTCTACCAAATACACTTATTAGTAAATCTCTTGTCTGGCATGTGCCTTCCGACTGGATGAGGTTGCCCCCCCGCCAACGAATTCTCCCGCCATGGTTCAAATTTTCCCCAGCGGCGGCCCTTCCTAATGTGGTGTGAGGGCCATTGTGCTAGGGTCGCTACGCATCTAACCTTTGCCTCAGGCTCACTTCCCTCATTGGCTTTCTGACTCTCTTCGCACTTCTTTTCGGTGATCTCCTCCACTACTGCTCTAGCCTCCGGGCGGGAAGGTACCGCTGCCTCGATTGCCTAACCTACTCTCTTTCCTCTTTCAAGGAAAGTCAATTTTCAGTATTATAAGTGTTGGACTAATGGTAGGTGCAATCGCGACGACTAGTGCTCTTCTAACCATCTTCTTGGGCGGGTTGATGGTCATCTTTTTGGATTGTGAGCGCCGATCGGTCAAATCGAAGCCCTAGGCCTCTCGTAGGGGCTTCTTCTTTGCTGTTGTTGCACAGTCCTTTCTTTGTCTTCTCACAAGCCTTGCCTTTGGTCAGTACCTTCACCTTTTTTTCTGTATGTTCTAGTTCTTTCCTCCTTGGCTTAATCAAGGCCCAAAGTATGTCCTCGATGTTAATAAAGTTGTCGGCTTAATCCATGAACTCTCAGAGCATGGCGGGAGTTCTTCTTACCAATTCTGCCATGAACTGGGATTAGGGTCACACTTCTCCTAAAAGTGTTACCAAAGTTATCTTCTCGTCTTGGTCGTCTGTAGTCATGCGTTCTTTATTGAACTTGGATAGGTATGTCTTCAAACTTTTGTATTCTCCCTACTTGATTGTGAGGAGGTACGTTGCGGGGAGTCTTCTTCTCCTGCTCGCCATAAACTATGTGAGGAACAGGCGGGCCAACTCCCCAAAGGTGTCTATGGACCTAGGTACCAAAGACCCAAACCATACTCTCGCCGACCCCTTCAAGGTCAACAAGAAAGCTCTGCAAGCCACTTCTCCTAGAAAGCCATGCATGGTCATTTCTTTGCATTTCCCTTTGAGGTTACGCAACTCGTCCTGCATGTTTTTTCTTTCTTCCTCCGCGTCACCTCCCTTTTTGCTTTTCTGGACTCTACGTGCTCATTGTTGCTTGGTTATGCCTCATTCTCTGGTCCATTGGTGGCTATACTCTGAGTGTCTCGTTCTATTTTAAGAGGGTCTCCACTTCAATAGTTAGCTTCCCTAGCAGTTGTTCCATCATGGTGAGCCTTGCTTCCATGTTCGTTGATGTTGCTTCTTCTTATCCCCGAGTTGTCTAAGAACAAGTTGTTGCAGGCAAACAAAGGACATGTGAATTCTATAGAGATCTCACAGACGGCGCCACTGTTTATACTAGGTTTCTGGGTGGGGATAGCTCATACCTGACTTCGAGGAGCCCATGTCCCTTCAGATGTTCGCTTAGTCAAAATCTTTTAATACGGCATGACTTCTGGAGTAGTGTCATTAATGCGGCGTAGAGTCCAGAAAGTGGCGCCATTAATGCGACATGGATCCCTAACTCATTTTACCTTGTGGACGTTCCCTGTTAGGCCCCTCCATACCTGCTGTAAGGAGATCAAAGGTTCCCCGTATGTCCTGCCCACCTGTCTGAGCAGGTTTCCGAGGGTAGGGTGTCATTGAGGAGGTGTCAGGGCGGCGAGTCTCATCTACTCCTATTATCCGCTTTCCCCACGCGTGGATTGCTTCGTGGATGTGTTTTGTTCATGAGCCGAATATTCTGTAAAGGCCCACTGACTCTTTTTAGATGGAGTTGTTGGGTTTGACTAGACTTAACCAGGTCCTTTGACTTACTTCTCCAATGGTCTCTCGTTATACGAGCTGAAAGGAGGGAAAATCTCCTTATACGTGCAACTAGCTTGATGATCATCAGGATTAAAATCCTAACCTCCCTTTGTAAACCTCTTCGATCAAATTATATATGTCGTCAAACAGCTGAACAGTCTACAAGATTAGCATTGGGGTCGTGCGCCCAATTGCTGACCAATTTTGTGTCTTTCACTTCACACCACATGACAAGCCGCATCTATATATAATTTTTGGAGCATTGACATGATTGGATTAGTTAAGGAGGATATTTATTTTTATTTTATTTTTGCCGAGTCATTTGAAATGCACTTTATTTAATGGACTAATTGTTCTTCTCTCTATTCTATTTAAATGTTTATTTTATATAATTTTTTATAATAAATTTAATTACTTGCGTTTTTAGAAAATATATTATAATGAAACAAAAAATTGATTTAGCTATTCAACGTACTCTATAGTTTATTCATGTTTAGAAAAGGTCTTTGTATAAAAATGTCGGTAGTTAAGTTAGTCGACCCTTTTGTCCAAGAACTTCATATAAAAATAAAAATGCTCTTTAAATATCATCAAGAAAATGCAACAAGTTCAAACAAAAGTTCAAATAATAGATTAATTATTTCGTAACAAAACTAAAAACGGCCAGTACAATTATGTAATGACTAAAATTCTTAACAATTCAAAGAGACTACAACTCAAATAATGTATTTTAGCTAATGAATAGCTAATATATATGACCATGTGGCTCAATTTATATATATATATATATATATTTATATATTTATATATATTGATCAGCCTGATCTCATACAAAAAGAATTTGAAGCGCTGGAAAAGATCGAATTCCTTATAGTGCATGCACCATGAACCATGATGCACGTATACAGTACTACTACATAAGCAAATTAAGTTTTTCTTTTTTTTAATCCCTTGTGGGGGTTGAGAATATATATATAGCGACGACTTGGGCCAACTTCTAGAGGTTTTTTAATTCCTCCAATGTTACAAATGAATTAAATATTGTTTTACAAATATTCGTACAAAAACAATATTTAATACATTTGTAGTATTGGAGCAATAAAATAAAAAATAAAAATAAAAATAAAAACACTTCAACAATTACAAAAATTAAACAATTACAAAAATTACTTCCTTCCGATCCGATCCGATCCCTTCTAATTCTATATCTAGGAGGTGGAGGAAGGTCATTAAATTTCGTTAGTATTGATGTTTCTTCCTTCCTCTATTTCTTAATTTTCAAAAAGAAATTTGGAATCTAAAAAGTATTTCGAATAATTATTTTTTTTTATTTAGTGATTAAGAAAGTATTTTTTAATAATATTGTAAATTTTTTTATTTTTTAAAAATATTTATAATGATTAGAAAATATATAAAAAATAAAATAAAATATACTATTCAATAACCTAACTCGGTCCACTTTTTCAAAAAACCTCTCACCGTCTCTTTTTTGCCCTCTCCCTCTTCCTCTAGTATCGTTTCTTATTTTCTCCCTAACTAGGCATATATAGGACGATAGATCTAGTGATTTAATTATAGGTCCTTGTTCTTGCCTTGCACGCGACCACCAATTAATGCACGGGCGTCACGCCACAAGCCATGCACTGTTATTCACCACCGGAGATAGATCGTCCCTAGATAGCTATTTCATGGAAGCATCAAACTATCCCTACCTACCTTAACGCGGGGACTGAGATAAGAGAAATTCTATATGTACTCTTCACTTTAAGGTTGTATATGTAAATTCTTTTATTAAATGAAAAAAAAATATCATTTTAAAAAAATATTTTTTATAATTTTAAAAAATTTTAAAGTTAAAATTATTTAAACTTACATTACAGTCTTCAAAATAATGACTGTATGTAACATTACTCCCGAGATAATTCAACATCAACAATCTTATAATTACCAATTAAGGATCGATAATCTTTTCTGAACATCAATATAATAATATCCAAGAATTACATGAGACAAGCTAGCTTGATCATGATTATTTTTCCAAATTATGTACTTTCATTTTTTGCTCTATATTAATTAATTGCATCAAAACTTATATACGCACAAATAGTTTACCGCGTACAACTAATTCCACACAAGTACTCTTCAATAAAATATTATTATTTTTTAAAATTTATTTGGAATTTTTTTATTTTGGGTTGCATAAGTAAATAGGATGACAAAGTTGGGGCCACAGTAGATCTCTTTCATGTGATTACCAGATTGTTGTCTTGCACATTGCCTCCAAACAGAGGCAACAACCCATGTAGAAGAAAAACAAACACCACTTTGTGGTTGGGAAGACCCATTCCCACTGCAGGCTGCTGCAGCGCGCGGTGTTAGCTTTTTAGACATGTGGGTATGCTCCCTTCGGCTTGGTTGAAGACAATTAAAATGCAGCCATATATGGTGTCTCAATCACCCCCCCAAAAGTTAGCCTAAACTGCAGCCAACTGATGGGACTCACCACTGATCAATATTGCATGGGGGCGGGCGGGAAATATTAGAGATGCGAGCAAAAATTGCTGATCGATCATGTTCATTGTTCATTGTTCATGATGATGGATGTGGCTATTGCTTGATTGTGAAACGACATTTTAGTACTACATATGGATGACTTTTTCTTTTTTATGCACAGGAGGAGGAGGAGGAGCAGTACTTGAGGAATTGATCTTATATGAAACTTGGTTTGGTTTCATTGAAGGCAGGGGAGCACGTGGTTATGTTTTTCTGAATCGAAAATTTGAAACACTTTGTCAGACCGCATTCATTGACATTGTTTGTTTCAAACTATAATGCATGTGTTGGAACGGTTAAGGAGGTGGTGGTCACAGTACTACTCTCCCTCTCAATGCCAAAATCATGCATTTCTGACTCCCAAATTGGAGTTGAACATACATGTGACTGATTTCCACCTTGTTGCTCCAGCTAGGCCATCTACTTTAGTTATATATCTATTCAAGGTTTTCATTTTACCATCATTCATCTTCTGTGGCTCTCATCACCTACTACTCTACAATTTTCACCAAAAGTTCTGGTACCAGTCATTTTTATGATGACATCAAGTTCATTGGGTTTAGGTCAAATTCTCACATATTACTTTTTTCCTTCTTTATTTTTTTTTTATTTATTATTGTTCTCTTTTTTTTTGGTTAGTTGATATTTTTTTTATTTTTTTTTTAAGAAAGAGTTAAGACCACATGTCCAAGAGTGGCCTCTCCTCAATTTTATTAAGAAAAACCCTCACTTATAACGGAGGAATATTGTGGAAACAACAATAAACTCATGCAATAATCCAATAAATCCAAAAACCTATTACAAATACTAACAAAAAAACCAGCAATTATCTTCGTCTTATATACGGCAAATTATTTTTATCAAGTCTTAAAAGACCTCTAGTCTCCCTTGGAAGGTCAAGCACAAAATAATACATGGTATTGCACGCCTTTGCACCAAGCTTCGCAGGCTATCATCAACAACATTACATTCTCTGTAAATATGACTACATGTGAAAGTAAGATCATCAAGATAATGCATAATCTCCTCCCATAAATCCTCAAGGTACCACAACTCGCACCGCCTAGATAATATCCACTCTATAATTAATTTAGAATCTATTTCAATCTTAATTTATAAATTTATTTTTATAAGATCTCTTTATAGATAAAAAAAAAATCCACTACAAGAGATTTGATCTTTAGAGACGAAATCTTTTAGGGACAAATTAAATTTCATCTCTAAAAGTATTTATCTGGGACGAAATTAAAATTTCATCTCAAAATATGGATGTGATTTTTTATGCATTCGAACAGATAAGTATATGTTCGAACTAGACCTTCTATGACGAAATATATCGTCTCAAAAAAAAAATTGTTCAAACATAAAAGAAAAATTTTACACTCCTAATTGTGAACAAAGCAAATAGAGCAAATTTAACGATACACCATTATGTGGGTTCTTAATCTTTTCATCAACTATCTAAAAAATTGGTAATGTTACATTAGTCACCGTTAAATGTTAATATATAGGTATTTCTGATTAAAGTTATAATATAGATGTTTCTTTTGCAGGAACAAGAAAGTCCTACTGACTATAATCTGACTCAATTGTATGTTAAATCACATACAAATCGTGACGGTGTTTGGATCAATGCCGAAGCAGAAACAAATTATGTAAATTAAAATTTTTTATTTGTATTTTCTAATAATATTTTTGTTATTTATACTATCTCTAATCTTTTTTTTATAGGACAAGATGGTGTCATTTAAGGAAACTGTTGCGGCTCCATCTAATAAATCATCTGTCGACAATGTTCAGATCTTTTCTCAAGTTTTTGGACCATGTTTTAGATATTTGAGGGGCTTAGGATGTTGCGTGAAGCTTTCTTCAACATCATCATCTTCATCTCAAATCATATCAAATATTATTTCTCAGGATTTAGAGGAAGTAATGCTCGAGATAAAACATTTGAGGTCAACGCAAAGAGAGTTGCAGACTCAATTAGATCAGACAGCAGATTTAGAGGCGAGATTAGAACAAAACATGCAGAAGAAGCTGAAAATTCAATCCCAAAAAGTGTTCGAACAGTGGCAATCAATGATGTCCCAAAACTCTATACCATCATAATCCTAGAACTTATTTTCTTTACTTGTCTTTTTATTATTATGACTTGAAGATTTGAACAAATGTGATGTTTTAATTACAATATTTAATATTAGTTTCATATTTTGAATTAAGTGTTCTGTAGCATGAGTACCGTTCGAACATAAAATACCCAGTTCGAAACGGTAAAGTGTAATTTTTTAACCTTCAAACGCATTTTATTTTTCGTTTGAACTAGCAACCAAAACCATTCGAATGACTTGAGAACAATCAATTTTGTTCAAATATATAAATTTTATATTCGAACAAACTGCATGTATTAACATTCGAACAAATAATATTTTGTTCGAACATATTTTTCATTATTCAAATGTACCATACATTATTCGAACACAAACATTGAACCACTCGTTCAAACAGATGTTTTCAATTTGAATGTATATGATTCTTGTCCAATTAGATTAATTTAATTCGAACATAACTAAAATGTTCAAATACTCTGTCTATTCGAACATGATCAAATAAATTCGATCGTTCGAATTAAATTTCGATAGTGTTCGAATAGATTCCAAGCCATTCAAACATAAAATGTTCCATTCAAACGGTTTTTTGGGACGAAAATGCTTCGCCACAAAAACAAAATCTAGTTCGAATGTTGACCGGTTCTGCCCAATTTTGTCCCTAAAAGTATTTTCTAGGATGAAATTCATCCCAAAAAATCTTTTGAGATAGGCTTTTTGGGACAAATTAGAGACGAAAATTTTTCATCTCTAATAACCTTTTGGGACGAAATTGTGGTTTTTTGGGACCAAAAATTTCATCCCAAAAAATCGATTCTCTTGTAGTGCCCAGTACTGGGCTTCTTGCAGTTGGAGCTAAGCCTAGAAACTTGTCATTAATTTATTGGATTGAAGAAATTAGGCGTTGGAATTTGATCATGGCCGGGCCGGGCCTCTCTCGATACAAGGAGCTTTATCAAAAGTCTATGATAGACCTGGTCTGCCGATGGGAACAATTTCGGGCATCTCACAACTCATTTGGGTGAGTTATGATCTAGTGGCCGTGGTATATGATCCAAGTTCCAGCGGGGCCAGCACGTACCAACCTATCTGGGTTCCCAGCTTCATTCGCCACTGTCTCTGGTCCACGTTTTATATTTTGACAAAAGCATGCATGCAATGTTTGTTTGCCCTTCTTCGTTACTTCATATAAAGGCCTGTTAATTTGTTTTTCCTTCAATTTTATTAATAACCTTTACTTTTCGAAGAATACCATGTACAATATAAGAGTTCTGTTTTTTACTATACTTTTATCTTACTTTCATCGTATCGTATTAATCATGTACCGTCAGTTAATCATTATATCAATTTTTTAAAAAAAATAAAAAAATCAATATTGACGGATAATTGGATGAAAGTGCATCAAAAATATAGCATGTACCATTTTTCTTAATTTATATATATATGGCTCTTGTTTTTATGAAGATATGGCGTGGTTGATCTCTACCCTGTTTAGAACTGATCCTTGTGAAAACTCTCTTTAACAAATAAGCATCATTAGTTTTTACCAAAACATACTATGGGCCGAGAGTGGGCTCAAACTCCAGCCCAAGGTTTAGGAGAACCTTTCGATTAACATTGGGCCTAAAAGATTATGTTGTCTTTGAAATCAAAATCACAGTTGGAATTAAATTAATTTGACCCATGCATTTGGAATCCCAAACTTGCCTAAATGATTTTGGTCGATCTGGAATTCATACGACAAATGACCCAAGTCACAATGTAGTTTAGTTTATTCCCGATCTTTATTTTCAAGAAAACAAAAATGCAGAAATGTAGTGCCTTCGAACTAAGGTGTGATGGGTGTTGTCCCCCTCTGCTTAGGTGGTGTTGATGGGATTGGTTCTCCATTCTTCGTTTAGGTGGATATGGAGTTTTGTTACTTGGTTACTATTACCTTAGTCGTGGATAGAGTTATACTATCTTTTAGACTTAGGACCGTCTGGACTAGATCATGTCAGTCATGAAAGTGTACTGAGAGACTACTAACGTTTGTAATTGACTTATTTTTTTAAGTTAACTTTATATATTCTCTATTAATAAATGGAATGTCATCCGTTGTCTTAAAAAAAAAAAAAAAGTCACATGAAGTTTGGTATAAATGCTTTTGAATCCGTTTCATATTATATGCTAAGATCTTTTCTTACCAAATTTCATTAGGAGGAATATTATTTTTTATAATATATTTTATCATTCTCAACCACACATATTAATGTGACAATTTTTAAATGGTCACTTCTATCAGTCATATATTAAATGAAAACCATTTAAAATATGCCAGATGATAACTAAAGTAAATAAAAAATATTATTCCTTCCGTTAAATATCTAGATTTACTCGCAGTCTTATTATTAATTATTACTATTACTAACCCTACCTCTCCTAAATTTTTATAAAAAAAAATATGTATATTTATTTAGAGAAATATTATACATCAACCATTATTCATTATCACATTTCATATGTATAACTTTTTCATAAAGTATATGGGTGTTTTTTATAGGAAAAATGCTAGGGAGCCCCTTTTTTTGCCCGATTGGGTTTTTAAGTTTTTCTTTTCACTTAAGAAAATATTATTTAATAATATTGTGAATTTTTTTTTTTTTTTAAAAAATATTTGAAAGTGTAAAAATAATGATGTGAAAAATAATTTTAAAAAAAACTTCACAATATTATTAAATAATATTTTTTAAATCATTAAGTATAAAAAATTAAAAAAACTAATCGAGCATAAAAAATGAAAGCTCAAAATGGGTTTTTTAGCATCACCCTTTTTATAAATTATAAAGTGTGAGTGTAAAATAATAAATAATAATTGATGAAAAGAATTTTTTATTTATAAAAGATCATAACTTTTCTTGAAACTTTGGTGTGATGTGTACAAATTTGTACAGTAGAATTAATTACATCCGGAGGTCAGTGTTATGGAAGATTTGGTTTAATGAAATTAATATATCCACTTTTCCAAATATAAAGTGAATTTGATTAAATGATTAAACATGTTAACGTCAAATCAGGAGTAATTTTCACCGACATGCATGCATGTAGTAGGAGTCGTCCTGGAGGGGGCCATCCTTCCAAAGCGCAGCACTTTAGTGGCACCAAAACGTGTAACGTGTTAATCATAGTCACCTCAAGATGCATAAATAATCTTAGATTGCGGCTCTTACCTAAAAAATAAAATAAAGTTTATCATTTCCCCTTTTTTTTTTTTTATTTCTTTGGATCGAAGATTAATATCATTTTAAATTACACAAGTATTGCCGGCCGATTAGTCCCATCTATCTCTGTCATCAACTGAATGATCCTCGCAAAGTGCAACCTCATTAGTCATGATCAAGACTTGCCCCCAAACAGTCCCTTATTTAATTGGAGTTTGTAAACATAGATATTATATATAGAGTAATATTATATATAATTATAAAATATATAAATACTATACAATTACTTTAAAAAAATATATAATTTATTATTAAAAATTTGTTATTTTTTATATAAATTTCATATTTAATCATTTTTTTAAATAATTATATGGTACTTATATAATCACAATTATAATAATATTTTTCTTGTATATAAATAGTTCTCGAGAAATTTCAAGAGTGAAGCTACGTAACGACAAAAATAGCTAGACATCATTCATGTCCTCTAAATATGCTTGAGAAATTAACAAAAAGGCGAAGTGGGAGCCAAATTATGTCAAGATTTGCCCAGAAATGTTTTGTGATCATACTTTAACTTGGGCAGCAATGGGTACTGATTTGTGAATATAATCTATCAAATTAGTGTACGTATTTCTCATAGACATTCAATTCTTGTTGTTTTTGGGCAGACAAAAAAATATCTAAGATTCATTCTAATCCGGCCCGTTCTTTAATCGCTTACCCAACATCTCTTACGAAAAAACAAAAAAATACAACATAAAATTTACGGGCTTTGACAACATGTTTATATATATATAATTATAGATTAGTTTTATTAATACGATAATCAAATATACATAAGTGTGACGGTCGTACAAAAATTTAATATAATATAAGTAAACCGGGGGTCGTTTCGGCTTGGACCAATACTCTATGGCCCAAATCTCATTAAAAATTCATCAAAAAATCGCAACAAGTCACCATCGGGTTAAGTTATAAAACCAAACCACCGCAAACATAACCAGACTCTACACAACATAACCAGACTCTACACATAGAAGAGCCTGTGTATTAATGTTTCATATCTTGAGCCATCCAACTGGTTAATTTAAAACTCAACACATAATTCATATATATAATAAAATTACTTATATTGTACAGGTCTCGTGTACTTTATTAAGAAACAGTAGACAAAATTTGGTATATATCCACAGGAAAAAATCATTTTTTTTTAAATAATAGATTCAATTTTAAAAAAAAAATGTAAATATTACGTACCTTAAAATTATATTTAACATTAGTCGTTAATATATAAGGTTTTACCTGGGAAGGAGTAAACTATTCCTTTATTTGGAAAAAGAAAGAAGAAGAGAAAAATAATACATATGTATTACCTAATTGTCAATATATATATATATATAGCTTATACAATAATGTTACTTTAAAATAAAAATAATATATGTATTGCAGTAAAAACACCCAAAAAAATAATGGTCAAGGTTTCACAGTCATGCCACAAATCAACCACAACCGAACATCTGATCTGCAGCCTTAAACGACCTTAGTTATGGAAAGAGATGAGGACTGCCTGCATCATTAATTGACCTCAGTAATCAGTTTTTTAATTGGGTAGTACTGTCTCTTGATTTTATTCTAGACTTCCTTTTTGAGACTTCCTTTAAAAAAAAATTAGGTCTTTTTGGTCGCGTTGTGTTTCACATTTAATAGATGATCAGCTAGCAATGAGAACGTACATACATCATGTTATATAATATTTATTTTATTATATTTATTTATTTGGTTTTCTTTTTTTCAACTGATGAAGGATTACTGAATAATTTTATATATATATATATATATAAAAATCTGAAACTGAAAGGGTGCGTGCCATTATGATGTACGTACTGATCTCCATTTACATCATAACATTTCAGGTGTGCCTAAAGAACACGTAAATGATAAAATTCTATCTGGCATTTACAAGTAGTACTGCATATCATTAACTGCAATTGTCCACGACAAAGCAATGTTCTTCTGTTTCTGTATGTAAAGTCGCCTGGAATTACATAAATAAGTAGTTATCTAGAGCACGTAATGCTCTCAATACCATGTACTTGACCAACACCAATCATAATAATAATAATAATAATAAATATATAAAAAAAAAAAGAAAAAAAAAAAAAAGAAGAAGAAGAAGAAGAAAGGATAACTTGGGCGGCCTGCAAAGCAAAAGAATGGGCATTTGCAATATGCGAAAACGGACAAACTTGGTTCAGAAGAATAATGCCAATTTCCATTGAAAATATGGCTCCAGCTAGCGATTCCAAACCAAACTTTTTTTTTTTTTTTTTTGGTAACTAACCTTAAAGTCTACCACTGTCCTCCTGCATGTATATGCATGTATTCTTTTTTTTTTTTTTTTTTTTAAATGTATGTCGCACGAACTCATGATGAATGAACTCGTTTGATTTTAGGTCCCGATCCAGCAGTACTTGTCCCTGATCTTGATTAATTAAAATTAATTAAACCGTGATTTTTGACCGCCCATTTCATCAGTGATTTCCCATCAACTACAGAGTCTCGGATAAATACTCGTAATCCCATGTGAATGTCTGACAACACAGTGCTAAAAAGATCATATGCCCCACTACCTACTTCACCAATGAGGTAGACGTTTATAAGAACAAGAATGTTAATGTCATCTCACGTAAAGGTAATTGCTCATTAAAATTAATTATTTAATTATTTGATAGACCCTTATAGATTCATCACCAATAAATTCAGGATTTTTTTGGTATGATTTTCTTTTTTTTTATAAATGCCAACCAACCACCGGAAAATTTAACTGATCGAGCGGCAAGTTTAATTAATTCGATATTAGAATTTTTAATCTTCTAATTTTGTAAATCCTGTAGTTACCACGACCCATATTATTATTATAATAAGTAGGTGATTATTTATTAAAAATTCCTGATTGGAAATCACCAGATTTTAATTAATTAATCTAGAAAAATAAAAATAAAAAGTGACCCCAACATGGGCTGTCGATTGAAGGAATAAGTTATCAAGAAAAAAAAAAAAAAGGAAATCCTCACAAATTTATTTAAAAAAAAAAAAAAAAAAAAAAGGTCAGTTTGGTGGGCCTTCCTAGTGATCATGGTTCCTCTATTATCCTTTTCTAACAATGCTTGCTTGGGTTATACAACATATCAAATATAAAATGGAGCCCACACCACATAACAAGTAACCGAATGATCAATCTTGATCATCAACGTCCACAATCGCTCCACGTGTACGTACTCTTTAAATTTTAATTTGAAAACAAAAAAGAATCTATAATATATATAGGGAACATGAAGATCCATATATTGACGATGGCCACCGAAGAACATGCAATTAATACTACTGTGTAAAGCACGAGCAATAATATTAATTGGAATAGGAATATTACTGTGCATGTGCATTATTATAGAGAGAAGTGATGATGAACACCAATAATAATAATAATAATAATAATATTATTATTATATGTACGTTGTAAACACGAAACGTATTCAATGTTGTGACACCTACGTAGCTAGAAAAGATGCTCCTCTCCACTTATGTTATACGGATCGATCGAGGAAGCTATATAGGTAGTAGACCAGACATGCATGATTAAGATAGGTACTGCGTGGTGGGCGGTTGATTTGAGACTCCCATGTATATATGTTTGGATTTGGAATCCCAGCTCACTAGCTAATTCTCTTTTCTTCTAATTGGGTTTCGATTGGCACTTGTTAAAATCATAGGCCTCTCTATATGTTCCAAATCATGTCATTATTATATATACATGTACATTATGATAACATGGTCTTTTAATTTTAATTTTTTCCTTCTCCAATGGGTTAATGGGGCAAAGACGTAAATTCATTTTCATGTTTTTTTCTATTTCTTTTGGGGGGTATTTTATTTCTAGTCGGTTGTTTGGTTAGGCGAAATTCACGGATTTGGTGTTCCCCTCTTTATTGCAGGCGAAGATGACACGAAGCTATCTGTATGATTGTATCTATCTATTACTGTGGGAAGCTGTGCGTGCATATATATATATCATCAATGAAACTTTAGGGAAAGAATGAACTTTGTCATATGAAGGTGACCTTTGCCTAACATTATTCATTGTTTTTTTTTTTTTTTTTTTTTGGAGATAATATTCTTTCTTGTAGAAACAGCGGAGAGGGTGTTGCACAGGAATACGTCTCTTCTATTGACCTTTCCATCTGGCTTTTTTAGGCTTATTATTGACTTCATTAATCCAATTGTGTGTGAGAGAGAGAGAGAGAGAGAGAGAGAGAGAGAGAGAGAGAGAGAGAGAGAGAGGAGACCCCCCCTCCCCCTCCCCCTCCCCCTCCCTTTCTCTCTCTTCGCAACTTGATCTCTATCTCCGACAGCATCAACATTCAAGACTTTTATTTATCAACCAACCAACTTTAATTTAAGATCATGCACGTTTTGACATGTTTATAGCTATCCATTAATCTGCGCTAATTAAATGCTTAATTAAGATTGTCAGCCAACATCATCAGCACTTACTGTCTTAATTGGTTAGCAAAGAGAACATCATCTACATCCCATCTTTTCTTCTTTTCTTTTCTATTCTTTATGAAGAATCTCATCACCACTCAACAACCAGCTGGTACCATCATGGAGTTCTAAGAGATATATATGATCAGTTAGATAAACTAGACCTACCCGTAACTTACATGGAAAAATCTATTTATCATTATTTTTATTATCATCTTATCAATATGTTTTAATACAATATTAAATAATAGATTTATAAATAAGATATAATAATAGTTTATGATCATTAAATATTATATTACAAGACGATGAAAAAAAATATATATATGATGAATAGCTAGCATTAGTCATGCATCTGGTTATAATTGCGAATTGGGTGAATGATAGATGAGTCAAACTAGGACCACCTCTAGCAAAGGGTACTAGCTAGGGCAACCTGTACACAAGTACCCTTAACCTGTACACAAGTGAAACTAGGACCTCCTCTAGCAAAGGGTACTAGCTAGGGCAACCTGTACACAAGTACCCTTAACCTGTACACAAATGAAACTAGGACCTCCTCTAGCTAAGGGTACTAGCTAGGGTAACCAAATCGACAAATGCAAGAAATTTGGTTGCATTGAAAGGAACTAATTAATCGCATGACATGTCACCATCTTTAATTTTGCTTATTTCGTAATAACCAAGCCATTCTTTTACATACCCCTTTTTAATAATAGGACATCCTAAATCCTGATCTCGTCGAAGTTGGAAAGTATAAAGAGAAGAGAGGAAGGAGTACTTTTGAATTGATATGGGTGCATTATTTTTAAAAGCCCCCCTCGACATAAGACATAATCGATGTTATCTAAACAGCCACACATGTCACATGGGTAGCCCCCGCACAAATATTTCACTTCCCAGCTCGTACTCCAAAACAAGGAACAGCACCACTCTAACTATATATCAAACCTCAAATTGTGACTTTTCGATTCATACTAAACCCATATAAGATATGATCTATATATTTATAACCTCTCTCTCAATAATTAGATCTAAAAAAAAAACTCATAAAATTTTAAATATTATATCTGTAACTCTTACAATCCATTTTACAATAAAAATAATATAATTATATCATTTCATTAAAACTTACAAACAAAGTTAAAGCTGATTACACATAAACAAACACACAGTCATAATACTATATATATATATATGTTGTGAATTAAATAATTAAAGTCAATGAGAGGGGGCTAGCTTGGTGTTGCGCGTAACGAGTGTGAGTGAGTGTGTGTGTTTTTTTGTGGAATCGCAATTTGTGGTATTTAACACCTTTCTCACCGTCCAATAATGCTTCACATGCCCACAAGTCTTTACACTTTCCACGAGAGATTGACGCGTGGTGTGGGGTAGGCTTTGGGGGAAGAGAGAGTTGCCTCGATCCTTGAATGTGGATTATTATTATTTTTATTATTTTATAATTAAAAGTGCACGCCAGAATCTTTTCTTTTCTTTTCTTTTTTAAGTTTTAATTATTATTATTTTTTTCCCTGTTGGGGGTTGGAGATTGGAGATGGTGGAGTTGCTTGGTTTTGAAGTCTGTTTTATCATTACCCTATGTCCTTTACATATATCTCCATAATTATCTTCAAAGATTATGTATTGCACGTGCCGTTTGAGTTTTTCTATATATATATATATATTACTTATAATTATTTTTATATATTTTTTATATATTCTATTAATTTGATTGATCATATTATTTTTTTTTAATAAAAAATAATTATTTTAACCAAACATATTAATAGAATGCATAAAAATTACATAAAAGTGATTGTACATAATAGAAAAATATATAGAAATGTTAATATGTATAAATCTCACACATTTTTTTAAAAAAATAAATAAATAAATTTAAGATTCATATAAAAAAAATTACATTTTAATATTATAGTCTACTATTTTTCAATAAAAATATGCATTGAGGAATAGAGAAGAGTCTAACTTCATAGCTCAAATTAGTAAAAAGTGGGTGCATCAATCCTGCAATGCAAAAACCAAAAAAAAGAAAACAAGTAAGATAAGAAGTGGGATAATACCAAAGTCGCACTTTAACAAAATGAAAAGAAAACAAAATCCCATTCAGAGCCTTGCCGTCCTTGCCAAAATAAATATAATATATTACTTGGCAACTGTAACAGGGCAACATCAACTTGGACAAATACAAGAGTACGCGGTTTCTTCAATATATTTCTAATTTTTTTTAAGGATTTGTATGCTTATATCTTATACTAATATATAATAACATTATTATTTTAATTGTGTTATTTAAAAAGTTAATTAATAAATAAGCACTATCCCTAATATAAAATTAGATCACGAAATGGAAGCAAAAGCCGGCATCGACGGACATTCTCTCATGTGTACTGCTCATATATCTATATTTGTTTTTCTGGCTTTATTGCTCAATAATAGATTATAATATATTTTTTTTTATTATTTTGAAAAAGACAAAAGTGGACAGGCGGCCGTATAAAATAAGTCAAGTAAAATATAAAAAGTAAAGGGGCTTTTGGAGCAAATAGCGTCCTCCAGTAAGAACTTCCCACGTGCGCCGACACGTGGCTCGAAAGCCTAGAACGATGTCTTTTGCCCCCTCGATGGTCTCGCGTTTACCCAAAAATATATGGAAATGACACGTGTGTGCGCGATTAGATCACATTAGATTACTTCAAAGGATTACTACGTATTTATTACTCATAATTCATTTCAAATTTTTTATTTTTTTAATATCTTTAACTATTAAAAATAATTAAAATATATATATAATTTTATTAATAATCAATTTTTTAATTATTAAATAAAATTAAAAATTAAAAAAAAATCAAATATAAAACAAATTATAAATAAATAATAAAAGAATAGTAATCTATCATTTTCCTACTTGAAACATCGAATCTTGAAGGATCACATGCGCCGCACAAAGCTAAAGCCCATAGGGGGGTTGGTTTACTTTCGGTCCTCGACGACGCCGTCAAGTCTTTTGTTTGTTTTTTTTTTTTTTTACTTAAGAAAAAGCGGAGGCGGAGCGACCACGTAGCAATCTTACTTGACTATAGCAGCTTTTTTCTGCTGTAAAATCTTGGATTTGAATCATAGTTATTGTCACAACTCTCCATAGAAAATCCGTCACTACAGTACTTTTAAAATATTTAATTGGTCCAAATTTTATTTTTAAATTTATAATATAATTATTATAAAATAATTATAGATGCATTATTATCTTTAAAAGAATAAATGAATCAATATCTCTTTAAATTATTGTCTCAAATAAAAGAAAAACACACACAAAAATATATCGTACGATATTTGCACATAATTAACCTTAATCTCATCATCTCTTTATTTAAAAAGGGAATGTACATTTTAAGTTAAGAACTCGAATCCTCCTTAATTTTTTAGATATGATTTAAAGCTGACTCAATTTGATAATTTATATTGAAAAATATTTTAAACAAAAAGATTACATAAAAATAAATTTATAAATTGATGTCATACGTCAAATTATAAAATTACTTGTATTATAAAATAAATTTAATAGATCATATTAAATTACATCAATTTGTAAGTTTAGTTTTATATAATCTCTTAATTTATGTAAATATTCTCATTTATATAATATATGCAATATTGAGAAATTATATATATATTCAAGATAATTAATTAAGACAAAAAATAAAATTTATACATTTTAAAATTATATCTGATCTTATTTTTAAATTAAAAAAAAAAAGCGTTTTTTCTTAAATGATACGGTTGGTTCGGTGTTGTGGTGGGGGAATTTGGGAGGGGGAGAATTGTAAGCGACGTAGATTCTTGGAAAGAAGTCCAAAGTCTTTATTTTATTATTATTATTATTATTATTATTCTTTGTTTTATTTTAGAGGGGAAGAGGATCGGTCAAAATCTCGTGAAAGTGGTGTCTGATTTCATTGGCCGTGTGATATGAACAACGAGAGAGAGTCGTATGGAATAAAAATTCGGTATATGGAGTTTGGACCACTGACACGTGTGAGTGGATAAAACTTAAAAGTACATCTCCACACACGCACGCACGCACGCACGCATGCACGCGGATCCTACTCCTCTTTTCCTTTCCTTCATTTGGTATTTGTTTTAGATTCGACGGAAAGGTTTTAGTCATTTTCGTACCCATGACTGATTAGGGGTGTAACTGGTCCGGTTCGATTCGGTTTTGGATAAAATCTAGGATCAAATCGGTATGTATTGGTTTTGTATTTTTCAAAACCGATTACGCACCGGTTACCCTCCTAAACCGGTACTTCCGGTTTTACCGATTTTCTGTCCGTTCCGGTCCGATTTTTCAACTTTTTTAAAATGTAAATTTCACAATTTGTCATTAAAAATTTGTTTATAAAAAAAAAATTGATTTAAAAAAATGTTTTATATTTTTATTAATATATTAGACTATATAATAGTATTAATATTAGACTATTGGTATAGTTATAAGTTATATATTAATATTAGTTATAAATTTTTAGTGATTTAGTATTAACATTTTATGTAATAATTTATAAATTATAATAAGAAATTATTTCATATATGAATATATATGTTATATATAAAATTTCACATAAAAATTTATAATTATAAATTATATATAAAACTTATATATATTAATATTTAATATATATAAAATATTTTGTATAAAACTTATATATAAAAATTTTATTTTTTTTATTTTTTTTAATCAACCGGTCCGGTCCAAAAAATCCCGGAACCGAAACCGGACCGGAACTGGCCGGTTTTAACGTTTTAAAAATCGATTCCAGACCGAACCGGTTCAAAATTGGTAAAATCGGTCCGGTTCGGTCCGGTCCGGTCCGATTTTCCGATTTTTCGGTTTGAATTTACACCCCTATGACTGATAGATATACATTTAATAATATTTTGAATAGAGTTTTATGCCATGTCGATCATTTAAATAAAAATTATTTTAAAAATATTTTATCCCATCAGCTATAGAATTTCTTTTATATATAATATAGAGAACGTTATAAACTGTATTATTATTTTTTCTATCTAATTATGTTGATGTAGAGTTATTTATTAATTTATAAATAATAATAATATATATATGAGTAATGTTAGATATAATTTTAAAATGTATAAATACTGTATATTTTATAAAAAAAAATTGAAATACATCTTTAAAAATAATTTTTTAATATAAATTCTAAATTTATTCAATTTTTTAAAAAATATTTATATATATTATGATTGCAAAACTCATTTCTATATGTAGAATGATTGCGGTATTGTGGGGGGGTTTGGGTAATCTTGGAATTTGATACTAAAATGATAGGAGGTATATTTAATATAGGGTATAGGTAATATGGTTAAAGTACATTGCATTGAAACAAAATTAAAGAGTGGAGAAATTAATAAAGAGAGGAGGAGGTGGGCCAATGTGATTATTAATTTTTCCTATTGATACGCAAGAAAGTTTCGAAGCCTACCACTACCCCCCCCATCTAAACCTATTTTAAATAGCATGCATCAATTCAAAATTTGAAATAATAATGTGACACAGTGAAAGTTTCATGACACTGTCGTTAATGGATTTTCTTAATTTTTTATTTTTTATAAATAAAACTCAATATGTCTATCTCTTTAGAGATAATATCATTAATCTTTGTAGGAAATTTAAAAAAAAAAAAAAAAGATGAGATTATAGTCTAAATGAATAATAGTTATTTAATTATTTTTAAAATTAGTCGAGATGTTATTTCGGACACCGAATATTAAAAAATAAATAAAAAAATGATCTCTGAACAAGCGTTGATCCATTTATGTGAGATTGATTAGCTGTGGGCTTAACACAACCGTCAGCGTTGAAAAGTTAGTTGCCGATATTATCTATTTTGTTGTTGTTGTTGTTTTCATAAAAAACCAAATCGAATTTCACTATTCATTCATTTGACGTTACAAGTCACTACAACATCCATTGAATGCATCGAAGCACCCCCCAACAAAAAAAAAATAAAAAGAAAAAATAAAAATCCAGGTAATATTTAGCTGCATGCTGACCACGCGTTTCTTTCAAAGTACCATTATAATCCTAATAATAACGGTAACTTTGTTATGCTAATTATCGGTTTGACCAGTCAATTAAGAACGCAAATCCTAACCCACGCCACGTGCCCCTGCACCCGAAACAACACAAAACAAAAGTGAAGAACCAAGCGTACTATAATCCTCGGTTGCGTCGTCGCACTCGATCCCTCCCCCACCAGTAAGATGAAAGATTGACCGGGTAACGCACGGGTAGCGGAGTCCTCTTCTCCCGGTCTGTGGAGCCTGAGAGAGAGTGAGAGTGAGGGACGGGCTTTTTCGGTTGTTCCCTTCTGTTCTCTTCCCCCCAGTTAACACGTGTCTTTACCGGTCCTTACAGGTTACCGGTTTTATCCGTGACGGCGAGGTCGGCCAGCTTTCCCCCTCCTCGTTTACGCGAACCCCATTTTCATATAAACTCCTATTAATTTTAATCAATCAGATATCGTTAAACTGTATTTTCATCTTTCTATTTACAGGTCAGAATAAATTTTTTATATCCAACTTTATTTTCACTTTTCATTATTTTTTCAAATTTTCCATCATTTTATAACCAATATTTATTCATAAAAACTCAAAAAATGGACAATTAAATGGATAAAAATTTGGTCAATTTATTTTATCTTGCTGTACTTAAAGTGCATCGTTCTCATTCTATTGGATTTATTATTTTAAAAATTTTAACTTAATAATTGATAAGTTTTTCGGTGGAGTGGGAGTGTTAATAAGAGGCTTGGATTGCTAAAGGAAAAAGGTTTTGAAACCATGTTTTTCTCTATGGTATGTAGAAATTGAGTAATATAAAAAAAGGATTGAGGTGTACTATAAATAATTTTTTAAAAATTAATTTAAAACAAAACATTACATCTAAATGTAAAACTAATTTTTTTTTTTAAAAAAAAAAAACAAAGGAAGAGAGAGAAGAAGAAGAAGAAGAAGAAGCGGCGGCAGCAGCAGCTGAGAGGGATAAAGGGGAGGTGGGGGGGCCTCATGAGAGATTTAGCTCCCAAAGCCAGAAACTAAAAAAGCTCCCAATCTGATTTGCAGAGCAGAGAGCAGAGAAAGATAGAGAGAATAAGAACTCTCCAAGAACAGAAACCAGGCAGGAAAGAGAGAGAGATATAGTACATGTGTTATTTTCATAATACCAATCAAGTCCCTTTTTTTTTTTTCCTTCTTATCCAATCCGTAAGTCCCCTCTGCATTATCAAACCCTTCTTCCCTCTCTCTCTCTCTCTCTCTGTCTCTTTTTTTTTTTTTTTTTTTTTTTTCGTTTCTTTATATTCTCGTGCTTTGCTAAACGAGAATATCTAATTTAGATGATTATCTTTAATCGTTAGCGCTAAACCATACTTATACCGATCTAATTTTGGGTCGTATTTTTGTTTTTTTGGTTAAATTGAACGTGTTCTTGAGCTCTGATTTCGATCGTTTCTGGAGCTTCGAGTTACTGGCTTTCAATCGGGAAAATCGATATAAGTTTCCGATTTCCTGGTGGATTTTAGAGATCTGAGCTTTCCTTCTTCTTGGCCGTGAAGAGTGAAAACTTTTCAATTGCAACTGATATGTTTGGTGCTGTTTTGGTCTCTTCCTTCTCCCGTTTTTTTTTTGACAAGAACTTAGTTCCGAAACATCTTTGGTTCATTGGTTTCGGATCAGTGATTTTTTTTTTTTTTTGGATGGGAAGAATAGCGTTGGGTTCTATGCAATTCGGCTTCTCTTTTAGACTTACCTTTTAGTTTCGAAAAGTATTTTTTTTTCTTCAATAAGATTTGCATTCATTCTTTTGGATAGGTTGGTTCTGCAATTGGACCGAGTTTGTTTTTTTTGTGGGACTTCGGAGCTCGGATTATAGGTACACTTTCTTTCTCTCCATTGAAGAAGAAACAACGAGGTTTTGGATCGGATTGACGGTTTGTGAATTTGCCAGCCTGGGTTGAATTGAGGGAAGACATGTTGGAGGGTAGGTGCCTGCTTTCGAGGGCATTTTCGAGCGCAGAAGCCCAGTGGTCTTGCATGAGTTATCGGTTCGATGTCACAAACGAGAAGCGCCGCCGGGAAATTGACGGTGAAGATGAACGTGAATGTAGACAGAGGAAGTTGTGCGACCCATTGGATTATCGCGAGACGAGAGCCGGAACGCCGAGTGAGCTACAGCAATCCAATCATCGCAGTGAAGGGCGAGGAGTAGAGGGAGGAGGATCCGATTACCGGAATGGAGGAGGAGGGGATTCTTCAGATTCGGGTTCGCTTAATGAAGCAGGAGGAGGAGATTCTTCGGATTCGGATTCCCTTAACGGAGGAGAAGAAGAAAGAGGGGATTCTTCGGATTCGGACTCCCTTATCGATCCCATTGGCCGAGACATTTCGATCAAATGCCTCATTCTTTGCTCCAGGTCTGATTATGGTTCCATTGCCTCTTTGAACCGGAGTTTCCGTTCCTTGATTCGGAGCGGCGACCTGTATAAGGAGCGCCGCCAGAACAATGTGATCGAACACTGGATTTATTTTTCGTGCCACCTCCTCGAATGGGAAGCATTTGATCCGATTCGTCGCCGGTGGATGCGTTTGCCTAGAATGACCTCCAATGAATGCTTCATGTGTTCGGATAAGGAATCTTTGGCCGTGGGCACCGAGCTTCTTGTATTTGGTAAGGAGGTGACGTCCCATGTCATCTATAGATATAGTATTTTGACAAACTCATGGTCTTCTGGAATGAGAATGAATGCTCCGAGATGCTTATTTGGGTCTGCCAGTCTTGGGGAGATTGCAATTTTAGCAGGTGGGTGCGATTCACGTGGAAACATCTTGAGCTCTGCGGAGCTATATAATTCCGAGACTCAAACGTGGTTAACACTCCCGAGCATGAATAAACCCAGGAAGATGTGCTCCGGGGTGTTCATGGATGGGAAGTTTTATGTTATTGGGGGAATAGGGGGAAGCGATTCAAAGGTTCTAACTTGTGGAGAGGAATATAATTTAGAAACGAAGACTTGGAGAGAAATTCCTAACATGTCTCCTGGACGGATTGGTGCAGTAAGGGAGAACGAGATGCCTGCTACTGCTGAGGCACCGCCTTTGGTTGCAGTAGTGAATGATGAATTGTATGCGGCCGATTACTCTGACATGGAAGTGAGGAAGTATGACAAAGAGAGAAAAGAGTGGTATACAGTGGGGAGATTGCCTGAACGAGCAGTCTCGATGAACGGTTGGGGTCTCGCGTTCAGGGCTTGTGGAGATAGGCTTGTAGTAATTGGCGGACCTAGGACTTTGGGTGAAGGTTATATAGAACTCAACTCGTGGGTTCCCAGTGAAGGCCCTCCACAGTGGGACTTGCTTGCGAGAAAGCAATTGGGTAACTTTGTCTATAACTGTGCTGTGATGGGATGCTGAAGAGTTGGATTTTTGCAGTGCCATGTTTGCTGTGATTGTGCCTTGCTCGCAAGGAAGTGCAACAATTGGTTTGCTCTTCGACACGGGAATCTCGCTAATTGGTAATTTTCCCTCCTTTCTTGTTCAGATCTTTTACCTTTTTGGCTGAGGGAGGATGGGAAGAATCTTTGATTTAACTCAAGATTCAATAGAATGTTTCCTTTGAAGGAGGTCTTGAGTTCTCAATTTTTTCTTTCAATTTTAATGTTTTGTTCCATTGAATTTATATCTTTCCCCATTTTTAGTGGCATGAGAAATCTCAAAGGTTGGCATCATGTAGCACAGGAATAGATTCAATAATTAAACATACCAACACTTTGGTAGGTTGTCATCAGTGTTTTTGCTGAAGCTTTTTAAAGAACACAGAAGTAGTATGTGGGTTTTCATGATCCTTTGTTTTCTTCAAGGGAGGAAGTAAGTTCTGAAAGGTCACTTGTCTCAAAAGAAAAAAAAATCTGAAATGTTCTCATCTTGTACGTGGCATATGTAGTACTTAATCCCAATTATCGTTGTAATCAAGGGGATATCATCTTTTCAGCTCTCTGTTGAAATTATTGTGTATCCTCTTTAGGGCTTTACCATTAATCATATTTTCATTTTTTTTTTGGTAAGTAGTTATATTTTCATTTATGGTTCGGAAATAGCAAATGCTCTCTCTCTCTCTCTCTCTCACAACCCCACACACACAAACAAAGAATCAACATGGACTGTTTATTTCTGGTTTGATCAAATAAAAAAAATTTACTAGAACCTTATAGTCGTTTTCATTTTCTACCAAGGCATGGAAATGGGCTGGGATCAATTATCGTTGCAATCAAGGGGCTATCATGTTAGATTTGCTAATTCTCGTCTCTTTTATTGCTTTCTTTCTCTTTATTTGTTATTAAGGCCACACTGCAATGTGCACGTAGAGTTCAAAGAGGAGAATATTCCAATTTGTGAATTAGGGTTTGTAGGAACCTTTTTATTTTTAGATGCAATTTGATTCTATCAGTGTCGTTTAAGGTGGGGTATAGTGAGGCTTGGGTTATAGGAATTATTTGAGTCTTTCTTCAAACTTCTTGATGATCCACTTATTACAGGAAAAAAAAAAAAAAATTAGGATCCATATTGCTAGTCATAGAAAATAAGAAATATGGTTATGGGGTGCTTTTTTTGTTAGTTATGACGATGGCATTTCATAAAAGAGGAATCATATAAATCTTTTTCCAAAACGTTAGAGAATCCATATTACATGACATAGAAAATAAGAAAAACATGGCATACTTCTTGGTTAACTATAATGATGGCTTGCAAAATAATACATTATTGTACCGTCTAACCTCAAACTCAGTACTGCCAATATGAAAGAAAAGCTTTAAAAATCATAAGTCAAAGAGTTGAGTTTCATATCTAGTAAATAAATGTAGGGTTTTGTTGGCTGAAATGCGGTATGAAATGCATCTCTTGTTGATTTGGTGTTATTGGTGACTGCAAAGTTCAAGTTTTATTTTTGGAATCACACATGGCATGAGAATGAAGGGGGCCATTATGATCTAATACGTGGACCATGACTTCAACGAGGTTATCTTTCTTGGTATGGAGATGGCTATTATGTAGACTTTTAGTTCAAGAAAGTGGAAAACCACATTATATGGTATCAGTATGCATATACTTCCTTACTTGTTGGTATACATAGACCATATGAAGGTTATTGCTTGAGAATTAGGTTGGAAGAACTGAACCTGATAGGTGCACGCCTGATTGCAATGAGTTTTTGCTGGCGGGAACTTTCGCGGAATTTATTACTTGTATGTGCCTGTCATTTGTGATATGGTCTCTATATCCACCCTTCTTGATTGAAATTAAATAGTGAAGCATAGTTTTCTTTTATTTATTCTTCTCCCATTTTCTTACATTATTGTTAGTCTTGAAATGGGACTTCTTGCCTTGACTTTCTTTCTTGTTTTGTTATGTTTTCCTCCACGTTCTATTTGGTGGGGCACGCATGATTTTTTTTCATTATATATGAGTTTGTTAACATGCTGCTCTCCCAGCATGGTACTAAATGCAACTGGTCAGTACTTAATTCTCTTTATAAAAGCCAAAATTACTATGCAAAAGTCGAATGCTGGAACTTCTGAGCAACTTTGGGGTGTTTACTTCAAACACAAGGTGTTTTTAGTTTTTACTCAGCGATTGTGTAGATAGAGATGAAAGGGAGAGTGTTGCTCATGTTAGAAGTTACTGTAGAATGTCCCTTTTTTCCTCTCTTGTGCCATTTCCTGTTGACTGAGAAGTTGGGTCGTTGAGTTAGGACGGCGGTTAGTTGTTACATTTGACCAACACTAGATGGGAAAGTGGAACACTAATTTTCGTGTTCTGAGTCCTTCAATAATTGAATTCGGCTATTTGGTTTAGGTCAATAAAGCAGCACCCACCCCTATTCCTTAACTATTCTGTTTTTGTTTGTTTCGAGTCCCTATTACTAGCTTTGAAACGTTTCTTCCTTAAAATGCTGGCTTTGTAATTCAGCTCTGACAACAGATATAGTACTTTAGCAGAAACTGGTGGTTCGGATTTATTGTTATGTCCTGAAAAACTTGAAACTTTGAGAGATGTTTTCCTGCTCAAGAATGACCCATCTACCAGTTTTATTGCCGGTACTTGCAAGGCTAAGACCTAAAGCCTAGTCGTAGAAACATTGAATTGCCTTGCTTTGATTAGCACTATCAAGCAGTCTTTGTGGCCTGTATCTTGCAGTAGACTATATAGCTCTTGTATTTACGGGCAAGCAGGCTTGAGGCTTCTCTCCTTCCTAGTGAACCAGAATGACAACAACTCGTTCCCTAGAGTTTCTATCCAACTTTTCAAGCTTAAAGTTAAAAAGGAGAGAGAGATATATATAGTGTGGGTCTAGAAATATTTATTGTAATTTGCGTGAATGTCAAATGTTTGATAGATATTAAGAATTTTATGGTGTCTATCTCTCTCCATTTATAAGCGGTCACACTTCTGCCGCCATGGTCATAAAAGCAAGACACTTGGATTTGAATCAGAGGAAATGGTTATACATTCATATTCTCTATATATCTATGGCCCAAATGTTCGGAACTCTTAAGGCCTATAAGCTCTTGGATTCATTAGGCTTGAATTGGCCCAAACGCCTACTAAGCCATTTAACATCCGGTTTCCGGGGACGTGACAAACCAAAACCACCAACTCATTGTTCTTTGGGTTAAAGATTTAGGATATTAATCACACATCTGCAAAAAAAAAAAACTCTTCGGGTTTCTAATTTAATCGCTTTACTCCTTGAATCTTTAAGTTTTTGCGGTTAAATTCTCACTTCCAACTTTTGATATATCTATGCCAAGATCCTGTTGGTATATGACTCGGTTCTCTAAATGGAATACTTGAATTCGAAACCACCCACCTTTTGTATATATAACAAAAACTTGTGATATATCTATTAACAAGATACCTACATTACCAACCTCATTAATATATATATATATATATATATAATTTTTAAAATTGAGAAGTTATTAAAACCCCAGAAAAAATTCAAAAATTAGGAAGGAAAAAAAAATCAAAACTTCTATACAAAAAATTAAAAGTATCAACTAAATCAATAAAAAGACAGAACAAAAATTTAAGAGAGAGAGAGAGAGAGAGAGAAGAGGGAGTGGAGCTTTTAAATTGTTTTTATATTTATATTATTTTACAATGAGGTAGAGGATGTGGCATTTTTATTTAACTTCTCATATTCTAATTTATTGACATGTTGAGTTGAGTTTTTTATGAATAATAGTAAATTGAGATGGTGGAGTGAGTTCTTTGGGGCCCATCTAAGATTAGTTTAGATGTGTTTAGATGTTAAGATGAATTTAAATATATTTATGAAAAATTAAAAAAGATTGTGGATTTCACGTATAAAGAGGTATTGAGTTGAAAAAGGTTGTGGATCTCACGTGTAAAGATGTTTTGAGTTGAAATAAGTTTAGTGATTTGAGAGTTGAGTGTTTGGATATTATAAATTGTCTACGAACTCAGCTGAGCTTAGTGCAGTCAAGGAAAAATACGAAAATAAGTCCATGAAAATATAATCTTTCCAGCATTCATTTGCTTAAAAAAATTATATCAAAATGTCAATGAAAATATGAGAACCATTTGCTACTTATAATTCCTCTTAAATAATGTGTATAGACCCAAATGCAGCAACACCAGTGAGAATAAAATTATTACCTCTATCCCACTGAGTTTGAAAATAAATTTAATACAAATGAGTAATTAGACATCTTTGCGTACCTACGAAAAATAGATAATGTCCGTCCTTATTCGGTTATTCCTGCCTGACTCCTTCCCCACTTTTCAAACCTTTTATTTATTCTCCTACCAATCACCCTTTCAAAACAGCATCACTCAAACAATATATTCTAATAAAATAAGATATTGTACCATTTGCTTAAACAAGTCTTTATGCGTGCAAAAAGCTCAGAGTCCATGGCAGAGGTAGCAAGCAAACCCATCATGGAGAAGTTTAATTTTTACGTGGTATCCACCATCTCTTACACAATAAAAACATGAAAAGCTAACCCTATTTCTTGGTATCCATCATCCATCAGATGTATCAAACTACCCTTTAATTTCTTTTAATTAATTTAATATCCGCTGACCATCTTATATATTAGCTCTGCCCAATTCATTTTCCTTAAATCAACACAATTATGTTGTTTGTCTAGGTTGATCTTATTAGGTCCATGTCTCCAATGCATATATATAGAGCAGGTGACCCATAACCAGCATAAAGTACAAAGCCAGCTGACTCTGCTCTTAGTGGGGGAGAAGGGATTGAAATCCCTTTTGATGCCAAATTGCACTTACTGAACATGTTTTTTTTTTTTTTTTAAAGAAAATTAATATACTTTGTTTCTCCTTGTGAACCCAAGAGTAAAAATAAACTTAATTTGCTCAATTCTTTAAACCCCACTTTGATTTTATTTTATTTTTTTATATATCTATTCGTACCAGACAATATTATCCTAGCTAGGTTGATCCATCACATCTTCTCTTTATACTTTCAATATGAACCCTCTACATTGGAGACAATATGGTGATGTTTATATGAAAATGTATGGAAACTAGTTGGGTCATCATTACTTCCTGCGAGTATTCCTTAAATAGAGCTTGTCATGGAATAGAAGTAATGGATTTATACATGAGTGGCACCTTTTGTGCTTTTCTTTTTGTTGATATTGGCCCTTTTTAAGATCTTGGTAGATATGATATTTGCATTAGTACTGCTTGATACCTCAAGCAATAATTGTGAATAAAGTGACTATGATCCAATCTTTTCTAGGATTTGTTGATATTAAATATTCGAATGGTATTGACACTAGAGATGGGGAAAATGCCAGGAAGAAAAATATCAATATTATATGAAAATCATATGGCAAGCTTAACTTTCAACCTTGGGGTTTTGATGTTAATTTTTGTACCCTTTTTTCCCCGATAATGCTAGCTACTTGTTGAATTCTCTGACACCACAATCGAATTGGGGTTCTTCCCTTTTCCGTTGGCTGGTTGGGGTGGAGTGGATTATGTGATGGAATAAACTTGCTAAGTTGTCATTGTGAACGATCTCTAATTAGCATAACAAAGTACTATTTATCATCTTCTTAATTATCATCATTTCATCATTCCTGATGTGATATCAAATAATTGATAGATATGGGAAAGACAAAATAATTTTCTAACTATTTGACATCCTTCAAGAGCAACTCGACTCTTTTGAAGCTTTTTTCCCTCTCTTTCCAGGCGATAATTTCTCTCCAGCCTATACCGGGATAACCCTCCCATCTCTATCAACAGGGGGTGGAGCTTTCTGTCCATTGATTTTTTTTTCCTGTTTTTTGTTTGTTTCCCATCCATAGCATCGAGATGTGCCGATCTATTGCCGACCAACCTCCTACGACCACCATGTGCCCCACCACTAGATTCTCCAGCTGCTACTCCTTCGAATGGCAGAAGAAAATAGACCAAAAGAGCGGCATGTACGTCTCAGGCGTGGCTTACACCTTGCGTGAAACTTATGCGCCACCGCGCCATGGGGTTTCTATCTCCGTTACACACGACACCATCGGGGTCAACAGCCTTGAATCTCTTAGATCTGATCATTATCTTCTCACCAAGAGTGGCATGTGACCCACATGCACCTACACAGCTAGTGACGGTCGTCTACTAGCAATTCAACCCATATTCTGGTTTCTATGTTCTTGTGTTTTTATTTTTCTTAACCAAGGATCAAGATAAAGTGGTAGTGAAAATCTCATTCAACCAACCTAGACCAGCAAATTGCAACACACAACAATCTACTATGGCTTCCAGTCATAGTTTTACAGTTTGTTTCTCAGCCTGTGTCGCAACCTCTTCATGTGGCTCCCCTTTGTTGGAAATGGGTGGGAGCCAAGTCACTAGCTCCAGATCTCTCTTTGTTTTATTTTTTTTGTGTTGTAATTACTAGTTTGGAATGATTGTTGGGGGCTCCTACCCTACCGAGTCTTGTATTTTGCAATTGTTTATTATATTTATGATATGCTTGTTTTTAATAATAATAAAAAAAAGAAGATATCCTTCATTAGCTGATGATTAATTAAATAATAAACAGCACTATTGTTTAGTCTTTAGCATTAAAGGCAAGATTATGGCATTCATATAGGCAAAGCTTAGGCAAATCATGTTTGCAATGAAGTTACTAGTTATAATCTTAAATAAGCATTAGAACACCTCTTTAACTTCATATGTATTTGGCGGCCTTTACCATTTATGCAATTTTCAATTAAAGAAGTAATTAAAGAGGTGATTGTTAATGCAGCTGATGAACACATTAATTAAGTAACCCATGCAGCAAGCCAAAATAATTGAGCCCTACTAGTCCTGAAAGGCGAAGGCCAAGGGCCATGCATGCAGAGCCTAAAACAAAAAGATTGGTCCATCTGCCGAGTGGTTGAGGCACAAACATAATTGAAACTTGTATCTCAAATCTCTCATCAAATCAAACAAAGCTTTTAGGCAAATCATAATGATATTGATAATTATTATTATATCGTGCATGCCAGCTGCTAGAAATATTTGAGGGACAGTGCTACAAACAGTACTTATAACTAGTTGTTGTTGAGATCAAACGAGGTCCTCCTTTTCTATGCTAAATAATAGATGAGGGTGGAACTTGAAATTAGGTCCACTTTTTTTTTGTTTTTTTTTTTTTAATAAGAGACATTTGGTCCACTTAATTATCACCACGTGCATGGCACTTTCTGATAGGCCACTCTTCCACATGTGCCTGCCTCCCAACTCATCGATCGTGTGATCTGGACGTTTACCACACTGATTTTGAACTGTTGTAACGTTTATATTAATTAATTTCCACCATTTCTAAGCACCTTTTTTTTTTCTTCTCAAACCATCTCATTATTGATGTTTGACAGACTTACAACTTCGGAAAAAAGATTCCAAAAAATGAACGTGGATCCATGGCCCCCATGCACTATTATTGGTGATCCTCAACTTGAAGATAATTAAGCTTTACTTTGTACGACCAGCTTGCTTAATAACATTTTTTTAGCGGTTGATCTAAGTTTCTTCCACACTGCATTGAAGCGAATTGGGTAAGAGATTCCCCCATACTCATACATACATACATACATATATAAATTATTATGAAATTAAACTGCCGTTTATATCACAACAAAATTATATCAAAATGATTTTGACTCGTGAATAAATTTAGGATGTGTTTGATTGAAACAAATTCAACTCATCTCAAATCAATTATTGATGTGACTCACTATTTTTTTAACTTGTCATAAAAAAATTAAACTCATCTCAACCTACTTCATATATTTTCTCAACCTAAAAAAATTAAACCCATCTTAATGAAATTTAAAAAATATTACTATTCACAACTCAATTCAACTCATCTTAGCACCCAAACGTTGCCTTGGTGCCAGTGGCATGGAGAGGGTTTTGTTTTAGTTTGTTCTCTCTCTCTCTCTCTAGTTTGTTAATTTATAAGTTTGTGTTTGTCTACAATTTGGACATGATGAGTAATATATATTAAATACAAATATACTAAACTTATACATTTAAACCTACCATTATCATTTCTCTTTAAAAAAAGCAGTAGTACGTATTATACGATTATGAAGGTATCGATTTACACACCATTTTAATTTCAAGTTACGAATTATAAAGTGGAGAGAAAGTATATATATATATATCGATTGTTTCTGGTAACTTGTTTCATCACTTTCAACTGCAATTGGTAAATCTACGTACCACATGACTCGATCTTTCTATTGTGCTTTTATTTCACCTTTTTTATTTGTCAAGATTTTATATATTAATTATTTAAATTAGTTTCTTCTAGTACTCATGATCAGTATCGAGGACGTTCATGCATGATTCATGAACGAAGACGTACGTCAGTACATGAGAGGCATGTGTTAAAACTTTTTCATGTTAACCTAACTTCACGAGCGAGCTAGACAGTCAATATGTTATTATAATTAAACAGCGGTTGACTAATATTCAAATTTCTGTTCATGTGGTTTTCATGTATGAATGTATCTTCTCATTTCTCTGTTTAAATTTAATGATTTAATTCAATAAATAAAATAGTAAATCTTAGAATATTTAATACATGGAATTAATTGGTACGAAGGTTCAATTAATTCGAGCAATATAATATAAATTTCATATCAAAATTTAATACTCTGTTTTTCTTTGTGCGGGTTAAATAACTTAATTCTAACAGATAATAAGAGATCGAGGGTCTTAATTATTACATTATTTTGTATGGCTCGATCTCGTAGATCTCCCGCCCTACCTATAATATTGTATGTTAATAATATTATTAATGTAATACATAAAGTGGCAAAGCATGATCCGGCAGTATCCTGGAGACAGGGCATGCATGCGGTACGTACGTGATCTACAGCCTAGCTAGCTAGCTAACTCCATATATATTAATATTTTGTCTGACTAAATTTATAAAATGCCTAATTTACTTGGCATGCATGAACCTTACTTCATTAGTGCGTTATACATGATCATATCGATGCACCAATACCAGACACAACACAACCTATACGAATTAATCAATTAATTAAGGGGGCAAATCACCGAAAAATGCGTTTTTGGTGGGGGGGTTCGAATATTCGATTGGCGTGGATCGAGTTTAATTTGTCTTTTGGAAGTGGACGTACGTTATGATCATGAAGTTGTTGATCTATACGGTCAACTTTATTTAAATACTTGGAAACGTACGTTTTCATCTGTTAATTATTCATTTATTGGCACTATTTTCCAAGCCTCATACGTTTTTTTTTTTTGGATTGACTGGGTTTTCAGTTTGTTCTTTTATTTGTTTGAAGTCTCAATGGTGATCCAATCTCTATGTACGTAAGACCATCCGTTCGAGTTCTTGAAGCTGATTTCAAGAACTTGTGACGAGTTTTAATTGCAATTTTATTGTAGTAAGTACTATTAATTAATTGTTATATTCATTAATGATGAATGGATCTAAGATCTTTTAAAATTATATGTTCAGATTTTTGAAGCTTGGATTATATATAACAGATCAGATCAACACATGAAATGAATCGTACATTATTTTAATATATTTTTTAAAAATTGTGCAGACATTATAAATAACTATTAATGTAAAAACTTATATAATTTTGTCGACTGCTTTAATTTGTACTCAAAATCTAAACCATAGAACTTGTGAACTCAATAAAATCATATTCCACCTAAAAGACGCTCGATCGATCGAGAAGCTTCACATAAATATCGTACACATATTCCAAACTAAAAGAGTACTCGAGAAGCTTCCCATTTTAGACTTTCTAACGCAAGAATTAAATGGTAACAAAATCGTGGTTTGATTTTGTTTCAACAGAATAAACCGGCCTGTTTCTTTCAACAGAATATCGGGGAAACGTATAATATAGGAAATTAAAGGAGATCAAATCAAGAATAATCCTTTTCACCGTTTCAAACAAATTAAATAAAAATAAAAAAATCATTACTCCGTCATAAGGAAATAAAAAACATTCTTACAACTTACAAGAAATTACATGCATGATGGGTTCAGTTTTCTATCATATATAGTTGCTGCTTTTTTACGCATGAATCATTGAAAACCTTATATGCATCATGAGTTTCAATCAAACAAGATAAAAAATAAAAACGCCCTCTCTCTCTCTCTCTCTCTCTCTATATATATATATATATATATATGAGAAATTGGGAGAGAAGAATAAAGCGTGCATGAGACTTTACCTTTCTAATGACGTCCTCATCCATATTTAATACTTTATGCATCTTCCTAGCAATTTCTAACAATTACGTACCAAGTGACACGACAACGGACAAGCAACTTCAGAAATTCTAAGATACTTTCCTGGCTACCATCAATCAAATGTTGCCCTTGAATTGTAACAGCGTGATTCCCTTGTAAATTGTTTGTGGGGGCCGCTGATACAGGAAGAACCATTTATTCCCCAAAAATGACAAACACCTTTTAATGTTATCGTGATTTCTGAGTTTGTCAGCTTCTCAAAACCAGTGATGTAGATTGCAACTGTTCTATATACAGTTGAATAGTTTATATCTTAGTGACCCACCACTCGATATTTTATGAAGAAATTAGACCTCCATTTTGGTTGGTTCTAATTTCTTTTCCCGGTTGTTTCCCCGTGGACTGGAAGATATACAGTAGTTTTGGGTCTACAATTCTTCCGAGTATTTGATTTAGGTGAAGGCCACCTCCTTTTGTTTTTGCTACCCTTTACACGCACTTTGGATGCTCAAGAGAAACAAATTATTATTTTTTTTTAATAATATTACTCATCATCTTAATTTTCATAATCTTCTCG
Source organism: Juglans regia (assembly GCF_001411555.2). Taxonomy (NCBI): domain Eukaryota; kingdom Viridiplantae; phylum Streptophyta; class Magnoliopsida; order Fagales; family Juglandaceae; genus Juglans; species Juglans regia. The sequence continues at coordinate 12,369,794 of NC_049913.1, read as the reverse complement.
TCATTTTATAATTTAACATTAAATAATTAGAGACTATTTATGATGATAAAATGAATGGTAAATAAATTTTTTTTCATTTTCTCCTATATTTGATTGTCTTTCACGAACTTAAATAAATGGATGTAATTGGCTAAATTTGAATCGGCTATTTCCTTAGGTATAAAGAATAAAAACGTACGCAATACAATTAAAGTATATAAATTCATTATATTGATGGGCCGTTTAAAATACAGATTTATTAATTAGATTGAATTAAAATAATGACATTCCTCTTGGAGACTTTTGATAAAGGTGGCCTGAATTAAAGTCATTATTGACTTATTTGGTCTACATAAAGATCATGGAATAATGTTTCACTTAAAATGCCGATATATCAAATAATTAATTAAACTTTTTACGATTCCAAAAGAAGTTTCAAATTAATGATTCCAAGTTTGAACATTGCCTCAATATTTTACTCATCTGGTCCATATGTTAATTCGATTTTTTTTCTTTTTTAAATAAGTAATATTTTACCACTTATTGCTAATCATCATTGTCTTGAAATGAAAAAAAAAAAAAAAAAAAAAGTCGAATTGCACTTTTATGGTAGATGATGATAAGAACATCTGAAAATATATATTTTTTATAAAAAAGAAAAAAATAAGAAGGAAAATGAGATAAGGCTGCCCAAAAGCAAAAAACAAAAGATCTCTAGTGTTGAGAACTCGTGATCCGGTGTAAGGAGTTTGTTCCCCCCCGTTTAATAATGTCTTTCTTTTCTGAGTCTGACACAAAGACATAAATAAAGGGTACCTTCAACATGCAGCGACCCGCAAGCTAGCTAGCTAGCTGTGTTCCAGAGTTCGAACAAAGGATGTATCTACGTATGAAATGTCGAGATTTATTCATTTTCACGTTTCCTTTATTCATTTAATACTGGATATTTTTATAATGTTATTACAAAATAATTCATCTTATATGAAAATAATTTCAAAAAAATTTATCTTGGATTGTAAATTTATAAGATAGTATTTTTTAATTTTTTTAATGGATCTAACACTTTTTTAAATTTATTGATAATAGTCTTCTTCATTTATTTAATTAATAAATAGTATCTATTTAGTATAAAATATGGATGTTTTAATTACTTTACTTGTAAAAGGTTGATAAATTATTTTTATATTAAATAAATATTCTCCATTTCATTTAAAATAAAGAGGATTCTACTATGTAGATATTTATGAACATTATTTTTTTAGAAAAATATTAATAATCTTTCCCGTCCCAGATTTAGGATGAGTTTGGTTACCAAACTCATCTCAATTTATCATTACAACTTTTTCAAATCTCAATACAAAATATAATAAACAAATCAACTTTTTCAAATCTCAAAATAATAATAATATTAAAAAATAATATTCTAACAATATTTTATCATCTTAACTCAACTCAACTCAACTCAACTTACTTCAACATCTAACTTCAACATCTAAACACAACCTTAGAGCTATAATTTCCAAACAATTCCCTTAAAAGAATCTATTTTTCTGCTCACCCTGGGTCTCATGTTACTCGATGTGGACCGTTCAATTAAAACCAAATATACCAATCTCAGCCAAAGCAATGAGCACCAAAGGATCAGAATCCTAGGGAACATTAATCTATTGGATGCAAATATCTAAAGCTGATATATTTCGTCCAGAAAATTAATTTTTTATAATTTTAGAGTACAATATAGATATATATATATTTATATATCTATATAAATTTTAAAACTTCTACCTAAAAAATAAAAGATATTAGAATTTCGAGAACAGCTTTAAAGATCGGGACCAGCAAAGAAATAATTTATAAAAAGAAAATAATTTATACATAATATTTTATATAATATTATTTTATAATATATTGTGTATATCATCAAGGGATCCGCCACATGTACACCTGTCTCCGCCATTACTATACAAGTCCACAAACACCGAACCTCAGGCTTTATGGATCGTGCTACAGCCCCCGCTGGGGCTGCAGTGTATTTTTGTATGTGTTTTTTTTTAAGTTATTTTTTATATAATTTTTTTTAATATATTTTAAAAAATAAAATAAATTTAAGTAAAAAAAAATTATTAAAAAATACTTTCTTAATCACGAAGTAAAATAAAAAATTATATAAAAATATTTTATATTTTATTTCGTGATTAAGTAAGTATTATTTAATAATATTATAAATTTTTTTATTTTTTAAAAATATTTAAAATTATTAAAAATATCTACATAAAAAAATACACTAGAGCTCCAGCGGAGCCCCAGCGGAGCTCTAGCATTTTCCCAGGCTTTATTACACACACGCACAAACACGTACGAGTACGTCTCTCCCAACTTTTTTTTATTGGCTCTGTCACGTCATCATTCATATCTTACATATCTCCTGTAAAGCTTCACCTCAATTTGTAGCCGTTGATATGCCTCGAGAAGCACGAGTTCTTAGTGTTCACGTTGATCCAACGGTATCTTCTCGAAGGAAAGCCCAACTAATGATGAAAAAAACTTGTTTTGTTTATTTGGGCTTAAGCATCTTTCTCATCTATAAAAAATTAATGCGAGTTAAAATATTCTCCTCGGATTTCTTTATGCAGCTCGTTTTGACTGATACCCCACCTTTGCTCCTCCCTCTATATAATCCCTGCACATCCCAAATCTCTCTCCTCATCCTTTGCCTTTTACTCTCTAACTCTCTCTCTCTCCCTCTCCCATTGCCTTTGCACCCTTGTACTCATCCCTTCCAATTTCTTTCTTTTTTGCATTAAAAGCCTTTTTTTCTCTCATGGCGGAGACTCCATTAAAACGCCACAGAGAAGAAACCCAGATGGATGATTGTGAAGATTCTAAGCGACACAAGTCATACAACCATATACTCTCTCTGCTTGAGGCAGAAGCAGAGGAAGAGGAACCCACCCAGGATCTGTCCTATCTAATCACCACCCTCCAACAAGAACTCTCATCCGACTCCATCTTCAACCCTCTTTCATTCCCCACCGCAGATGCCGTCGACCCGGAAAACCCCACGACTGCCTCTACTACCCTTGAAGACCAAAGCTCCTCCTCCTCGTCTTCCTCTTCTTCTTACTCATCTTCAACACTGCTTTTGAAGGAAGACGAGGAGGAGGATGACAAGGATAGGGTGATTAGACACCTTCTCGAGGCTTCTGATGATGAGCTTGGGATTCCAAACAGAGAGGCTGGAGAAATTTATGGTGGGAATGAAGGGTTTAATGGAGATGGGTTCTCATTGTGTGATGGTCTGTGGGAGTTGGAAGATGAGGCTGCCAACTACTATACCTTGTTGCAGTCTGAACTTTTCATGTAGGCACGTAGCTGTTTAGTGGCAAGTTGTTATAGTTACAAAACAGGAATGCTGAGAAATTCTGGGGCTCAAATGAAAATGCGAAAGGAAGAGAAAAAAAAAAAATCAAGGGTCGATATGGGAAATGGTGATAGTTTTTTATGTTCATTTTTGTTCACTCTAATTTGTAAAAAGATGAAAAGTGTAAGCTGTCTTTCTAGAAAATCAAAGTGTAGAAGAAAAGTTTCTTTATTGGTTAATTTATGAGTATTGCTATTTATAAATCCGTATACTACACATCAAATTTTTTTTATTTTTTTAAAAATTTTTTAAATTTTTTTTTGTTTTATTATTTTTAAAATAATTAAATTATTCTATTCATAATTTATATACTACATATTTGATACATATTTGATAAGAGAATAAAATTAAAGAAATCATAAAAAAAAAAAAATTGATGTGATTGAGGCATGAAATCCAAGAGGAAGAAAACTCGAATCCTTCGACGCTCGGAATCATGGGCACTGCAAAACTAGATGAAAACGCCACCAACGGTGAACAAAAAGCAATTCCCATTTGAAATGGCATAAAATATGAAGAACATTAAAAGATATTTTTATAATTAATTTTACGTTTTCCTTTTTGTCATATGAGAGAGATGCCATTTTGTTTTACATTAAAGGCGATAGTTTTAGATAAAAATCGTTCATAGGATTTTAGGTGATCAATAAGAAATTGAGACAACATATACGAGCCATATATACATCTCAAATTTAGAGTGACCAAAAAATCCTACTCTTACGTTTGGAGTCTGGTATGGATATATAAAATTATTTATTTTATTTTTTTTATTATTATAATTTTTTTAATTTTTATATAAAATATACAAAATAATTTATTTTTTTTAAATATTAAAAAATTATATTATAATAATATTATATTTAATTTTTAATAAAATATTTCATTTCAATATATTAACCAAACGAGGCACGAATGACTTTACGTATTTTCTCTCAGTGTAAAGTAAAAAATAAAGGCATGTGAGGATTGATATCCCCACTTTGACCTTTTAAACGAACTTTATCTTTACGGAACTCTCAAATATTTTTCTGAATAAATATAGATAGAAGTTATTATTGAGAATATTCATTTTACACATATAATATGACATCATATAGACTATATATATTTCTAAATGAGTGTTAAGAATAATCAATTAAAAATAACTATATAATAAATATAAAATATACACTATTATAATGACTTCTCTCTAACATTATTATTTTCTCCATTTAAAAATATAACGCAGTTGTAGTGTAGAGGGGGTAATACTTTGAAGCTCTTATCGACAAAACATTTGAATATTTGATGTCCAACCCTTCATAATTCATGTCTCTTTGCTTCATATAATTTTTCTAATAAAATTATAAGACCAGGTCTCTACCCTTAAAGCTTGCCCCTGAAAAAACGATGGCTGGCCTCCGTCCATGTCCATTCGTTGGCGTGAAGACGGCTTTTGGCGGAAGATCAGGTTGCCACCAACGACGCTTTAGGTCACGGGGGAGGCTAGGAGTTGGCTGATGCTAACATGCGCTAATTAATATCTGATGTGCAGTACGCCAACATTCAACTATATTTATTTATTTAAAGAAATTCGCCATAATTAACCCTTTGTGGTGGTTCATCATGGGCCGCGCGTGGATAACGACACGCGCCGACATTAAATACGAAAGGAAAATGCCCTTTGGGTTCACGTGGTCCCCGCTTAGACGGTATGTGTCCCTCTCTCTCCTCATTGATTGGAGCCTGTTGTCACACTTATTTTTCCCAAAAAAACAAAAAAAAAAGTAAATAATCAAAGTGGGACAAGACGATCTGGGTGAGCAGCGGCGTGGGACCGGATGGATGGACAACGTCATCGAGGGAATGCCATTGTGGGGAGAGGTGTCCACTTGAGGGAGATATAATGAGGAGGCAATGTGTTGTCGGCCATGTCCCGCGGCACATGATGACACATCTCATGATCTAATGTTACTTGCATTTGCATGTTATGGTGATTCGTCGACTGCTGTTTCTTTAAAAAAATGATGCCACGAATACCATTTGAATGACATGTCTGTCTTCGGACGTTTTGGGCCCCACTTTAAATGATAACCAATAAAAATGAGGATGCTTTTTCCATGCGATGTAAGGTGTACGTTGTAACCGGCCTCTTGTTTGTTCGTTTCCGTGCTATTTCCTAGTACGTACCTTCACCTTTATTACTTCGTTGGACGCTAAACCAAAAGGAAAACGATAGATGTAGAATTTTTTAAAATTATTTTATATAATTATGTTTTAAACGAATATATAAAGAGTTGTACATATATTATTATTTATCTTTTTGGTATTACTAAGGTGTTGCTTAGATTTAGAATTGATATTAACTTATCTTGTATTATTATTATAATTTTTTTAAATTTTTAAATAAAATATAATAAATAATTTTATATTTTTAAAGTCTTAAATAAAAATAATTTTAAAAAATTATATTTTAATAATATTTTATTCAACTTTCAAATTTTATATTGTCTCAACTCACTATCCAAATCTCCTCTAAGATTCATGATTTTAACTTTTATTTTTAAACATAAAACGACAATTTCTGGAAACTAAAGTGTGCCTAGTTTTAAAGATCTTTTAAAAGTTTTAGATAGACCAATTAAAATATTAAGAGCCAAGAATATGAATGAAGCAATACAAGGATTGGTGCAATATATCTGGGATGAAGCTAGCAAGAGCCCAACACTCAAGATGAGTTTGAAAGAAGGAGAACCAATTTTGATCCACTTGATACAAGCTGTGAAAAACGTGCCTTAGAGTTATTGTTTGAGTCTATTGTTATTGAAAACTTTTAATTTGTTAAAAAAATTTATTTTATTTATTTAGAATAAATGAGTTTGAGGATGCTTGACCCACATATGTCTTATTTCTTATGAATTAGGATTTTGAGAATGCCTTGTATTGTGACCAATAACTTATTTGAAAAGTTACTTTTTAGAAACAAATGTTTCAAGAGGTACTGTAGTAGAATTACTGTAGCACTGTACTATTCATTCAGGAGTATTTTTGAAAAAAAATAGCTTTATTTTGGCTAAGTTTTTAATTAGGTTTTGGTTTAAATACTATTTGTAGCCTCATTTTAAGGTTTAGAAAATATTAAATTTTCATTGTGAGTTGAGTTTACTCATCTTGTTTTTTATTGAACTTTTGAACTTATCAAAAATAAATCACAACTTTTGTAGCGTTCCTCCTTGTAATCTCGATTCTTGAGATAGGTTTTTCAACGGGTCTAAATTCTCCATCCATTGAATTGATTTTAGCTTTCTTGAATGAGTTTTCAAATTGATTATAGGTTCAAATGATTCTATTCCTACGGGTTCATATCACTTATGACCTATTTGAGAAAACAATTTTCTTAAGAAATTCTCAAATATTTTCCAAACATCACTAAAATTTAAAACACTTTTCAATTTCAGATAATCAATTTTTTCATTTATTTATTACTTAATCATTATAATTTTTTCATACTTTTAAACAAAATATAAAAAATAATAAAATATTTTCTAATTTTAAAACAAAAATAATATTAAAAAAATATATTTAAATAATTTTTTAACTTTATTATAATATTTTTATTCAATTTTCTCTCTTATTTATAAAAACTCAATAAAACATATTAACTCAAATTATTACACTATTATTCACAGAATAAATATTTTGAAATATTTTTAATTTTCAAACGAGCCCTTAGTTGAAAGTCTCGTCTAGCAGTTAAAATAAGGAAAATGCTTCTTGTACCGAGGATGGGCCTCGATGCAGTTTTTTTTTTTAATTAGTTATTAATGAATTGTTTTTTTTTAATAATGTTGTAAATTATTTTAAAAAAATATTTAATGGTTTAGAAAATGAATGAAAAAGTAAATAAAAATAGGCCAAATGGCTTTATCAAGACCCATACTGGGTGGGTGTAGCCCTACTATTAAAATAAAATTTAACTAATATTATGGTAACGCATTCTTAATTTTATAAAAATAGAATTTATAAATTTATATAATTAATGTGATATATTAAATATTTATTAATAACAAATTTTAAATCAGTTTATAAAATTTTATTTTTGTAAATCTCTTTAAAATAAAAATATATATTTTCTATTAACTTGTTTATTTACTTGAAACAATAATTAAAAGGAGAAAATAAATAATATCAAAAGTTCTAACTTAGCGATTGTTTATTTACTTGAAACAATAATTAAAAGGAGAAAATAAATAATATCAAAAGTTCTAACTTAGCGATATGAGAAAATAAATAATATCAAAAGTTCTAACTTAGCGATATCAAACAAGTTAATAGAAAATATATATTTTTAAAAGGTAAACCAATCACATAACATTATGTAATACAATATGAGTATATGTTCCGTATTCTTCTTCCAAGACTTAAAATAAAGGAGTAAAAATTTATTTTATACTTTTTTTTTTCACAGAAAGTGAATGGAAATACCTTTATTTATGAATTAAAAATACACAAATATCATTAAAAAACTAAAAAATTAAACCACTCATTCTATAATTGAGTACGGAGAGATTTATAGTTGACTAGATGTCAGAGAGAGGGTATTTATCACGTTCTCTGTAATGTTAGATACAACTATAAATTATGTAAGCATCACATATTTATTTTTAAAAAATAGTAAGTTTCACTATGAAAAAATTATTATATTTTATATATAAATTTTATATTCACTCACTTTTCTAAAATTAGTACGCAACAGTTACACAACAAATATAATTTCTCTTACCTTAACCATCTTGGTTGATGTTTAAGTTTGCAATATTTTCTAGAGAAGAGAGACGTATTCAATGGTAGACGTGGCATTGTTATTGACAGTATATAGTGATTGATACGTGCTAATATAAATAAATGCTAATTCAAAAGAGGTAATATAGATCGTATCTGATGAGGATAAGTGCTCTTGGATTTTTGAAGATTCTGCACTACATATGCTATATATACAAGTGATTAGACAAACCCAAGATCATGAATATGACACTGGTTTTCGAGTGGTTTCTCAACTAATAACAACTAGCCAACCTTTCTGAATTTAGTGGGGCAAGACCGAGTTGATCATCCCCCGAATTAAGTAGTGGGTGTTTTTTCAATCTCAAAGTGGTGGTGGTCGGCCTGAGGTCATGTACGTCCTTCCTTGGGTTTTGATTTGCGGTTTCGATCGTTTGAAGAAAGATTCTTCGACCTTAGATAGAGGTCTAGAACATGATCTTATGCCCAAATTCCATGGATTACTAATTGATTAGTGCTTGGAATTTGACAAGTTGAAGAGATATTTAACAAGAGTTGGGGGAAGTTGAAAGCAAAAGGTCCGTGCCGTACCCGTCATGCTTGCTCCTATTGCTTGATCACTCTGGCTGCTTACAGGTTGAAAATGATATCTTCTTCCCTCTCCTTCGTTGCCTGCTTTTCTATTGATCACAACATATATATCTCACATCAAGAGTGATGTATATTATTTGTACAATACCAATCAATTATTTTACGATAATGAATATATTATATATATGAGAAATTCAATAAAACGATCGATAATGATTTTATAGGTTAGCTATTCAAAAATAAAATTACTTAAAAATTATTTTATCTGAACCGCTTGCTCTATACTGAGGCATGATTGCTGATTTCTCTGTCAAAAGAAGACACGATATCCTATTTCCGGGATTCGGGTGGGTACCTTTTGCATTAATCTAAACACTTATATTGCACTATTGAATGTCTGATCCATTGTTCATTTGACTATGATAAAGAGGATTTCTTCACCTTCATGTTTCTTCGATTACGAGTCTTTTTTTAATCTTTGAAGATAAGCAGAATCTAGGATCAAGAGAAATGCTTCAAACAGTGGGCATATTTGGACCTATTGGCCGACAAGTACATATATATATATATATATAATACTGAATGCCCAATGACCATTTATGTTTTTCCACATCATATACGAGGCTGACTTCTCATTCATTGAGATAAGTCTGTCCAACTAACTTAACAAAGTTGATATTTTAGCTGTTCTCATTTGTATTTTTTTTACGCTTTTCTTTATGGTTTAGAGAGATCAGGAAGTGGGTATCAGATCATATGATCTGTACTGGTTTCAGATGCCAAAAATAGATGCCCATGCTTATGCATATCTCATTCAAAAAACAAGTAAGGAAGAAAAATTCTTTAAAACTACGGTGCGATTTTATTGTAATATGACAGTCATCCAAACCAATAATTTTTTTGGTTCAGGACTCTTATCTATTTTTCATCTATATTCACGTTTATATCTCAATGAATGACCAAATTGAAATTAAAATCATACTTCCCCGTCCTTTTCCTGAAAACTACAAGTGATTATATAATAATATCGTGACTGGATCCAAATTTATAGGTTTAATCTTATTAACTGAAATATTTTATTGCTAGTGAGAAGAAGTCGTATCAAAGACATCAATAATACAAACTAGTACTAATTTTCAGAGTTTTGTTTCGTTTCAAACAGGACTGAATGAACCGGCCGAAGACAAACTTGTATAATGTATGAAAAAGAGGGGCCGGGGGGGCGTGAGGGGATGCACGAAGCATGCCATCCTTTGATTGAAGTGGCGTAGGAGAAAGGGAGAGTGGTTGCGAGGAGAGTGGACGTATTATATTATCCAGATTCCAGAACCGCAAAAAACCCAAAAGTACTAAAGTAGGTGTGTCATGTGTGTGTCTGTGTTATATTTAAAAGAGGTCTGGAGCTTCTTTCAGACAGCCTGGAATGATGGTTAAGTCCTTCCCAACTCCCCATACACCAAAAAGAAGTTAAAAAAGAAAAAGAAAAAGAAAAGAATAGAAAGAACCCACGCTACGTTAGTACAACATAAGGATTGTGGTTGCAAGTTGATGGATGTAGATAGGATGGGTGACGATTTATTCAAGCATTTCTATCCATCTAACTGATAAATACTCTCACGTATGTTCTCAGATTTGGCAAATTTTAATTCACAAGCTTCTCCACGCAGCCACTGTCACATTTTCTCTTTTATTTTTATTTATTTATTTTTCTAACATGTTCAAAAGCTTAAATATCACCTACCCAATATAATATATAAATAATATTAAATACAATTTTAAAGTTTGCAATTTTTGTGTAATATTTTAAAAAAAAAATGGGATCTATTATTACAAAATTAATTTTTTTTATATAAATTTTGTATTTACTCACATTTTTTTAAAAGAATTGTACGATGCTTACATACCCCACAATAATAAATATCATTTCTCATAATATATATCCGTAGCTTTACGGATTTATTTACCTTCCCTTTTTAGTATTCATTTGAAGAAGAAAAACCATTTTATTCCCTTTAACCTATCAATTATATTATCTTGTCTCGTCCCATTGTAAGTTTTTTTTTTTCTTTTTTAATTTATTTTTTTCACAATTAATCATGTACAACTATTCCATTCACCTAATGCAGTCCATTTCAAAATAGTCTAAACAAATAAATTATTTAATTTAAAATCCTAAAATTACAAAAATATATTATCATTTCTTATCACTGGCTGCCAAAAAAGTCACTTAAATTTTCAGGTAACATCACATTTTCAATTCCCAAAGCCATATTCAATTAGGGGTGAAAATCAACCCCATCAATGCAATTTTGAGGGAAAATCGACGCCAACCGATGCATCATTTTTTAGGGAGGAGAAACACAGGCCGTCTCCACACCAACAATTCTCCAGCAGTTCATGGACGGTTCATTTATGAGCTTCGTCTGAGAGAGTAGAGAGAGAGAGGGGATGAGAAATGAGATCCCAGTTCTGGGAAGAAGAAGCTTGATGAAGAAGACGACCTAATTTCGAAACGACGCTACTTAATTTTTTTTAATCCATTACGAATAAAATGATGCCATTTGGTTTAATTCCAAAAGGCGTCATTTCAGTTGTGTTTAAAACACAACTAGAGGCTTAAAACGATGCTGTTCCACTTAAACTTAAGTAGAACGGCGTCGTTTTGAGTACAAAATATATTAAAAAAAAATTAACATTTCTTTAGTAGGTCAGTTCAGCGGTTCGAACCGACGTTGAACCGGTCGATATTGGTTTATTCTATTTTCTGCCGCACGCGCCACTGGTTTCGGCTGGTTCTAAGCTTTGGCAGCCGGTCTGATTCGGTCTAGGTCGGTGTCACGGTTTCTTGTACAACCCTATATTCAATTACTCTCACTCAGTAAGTGATGAGCGTCCCTCTAAATAGATCTTTAAAAATATAGCTCGGTACTTCAGTAACTGACGAGTGTCCCACTAAATACTCAAGAGTCCACTGTAGAAATGAACACCATCTTTTTGGAACGTGATCTAGGATTACATTCACAAATATGAAAATTTCTAATTTACTTACAAGATGAAATCTGTTGTTCTTATCTTAAAGCTAGTTCCTATCAACCCAAGCTTTCAGAATATCCATTTTTAGGACCAAAATTTCTAATTTATTTGTTATTCACTTCAAAGATGATAATTGACGAATTTTATTCCATGAAAAATCGTTGTCGAGTTTAATTTGAAAGAAAAATCCTAAATTTTATATTTCATTTTTTTTTAATAAATGTCGCTAGCAAAATAGGAAACTTTTTGCATTTAAAAAGGAAAATTATTTTATAAGATAATTTATAGACATGTATTTTTTGTATACAACTTTATGACGTATGATTATTATTTTTTATATAACCACATACAAAAAACACATATTACTTATATTGACACATGTGATATACTGTGACAATCCCCCCACCCCGCACACATCAAATCCTAGTTTCGTTCCAGTATTTCCTTCTCACATTTCGTGCAGCCACAACAGTTGTTCCTCAACTTGCCCCCCCCACCGTGTCAAGCCACTATCCACCATCTCTCTCTCTCTCTCTCTCTAGTCATTAAAACAAAAGGTGAATTACGGGGCTTTAACTCTCTGCCTAGAATGGCTTATGCGAGATTGCATTTATATAAGAATCTGTTTACAAGCTAGAATCTGTTACAATAATTATCATCTCCTATAAACACGGGATTGAGATGAATGTATCCGAACACTTGAGATGAGTTCAACTTGAAGTTGTTTTCTTTTGAATTTGAATTGTTCTTATCCTTATCACGCCCCTGCAAGTTCAACGGGGAAGATTTCACATTGAGATTGTCTCGAAGATGTGAGAAACGAACATAAACTAGTGGTTTAGTGAGAACCTCAGCAATTTAATCCTTACTTGATAGGAACCGAACATCCAGAGATTTGTTATGAACCTTCTTGTGAACAAAATGATAATCAACTTCCACGTGCTTTGTACGAGTATGAAATACTGGATTAGCAGCCAAATAGGTCGCTCCTATGTTATCACACCATAAGATTGGTCGAGAAGGAATAAAAATGTGAAGCTCACGAAGTAAAGACATTAGCCATAAGGTCTCGGCAGTAGCATGAGCAATAGCACGATATTCTACCTCAGTGCTTGATCGAGCCACGGTGGGCTACTTTTTGGAGCTGTAGGAAATAAGGTTGTGGCCATAGTAGATGCAGTAGCCAGAGGTGGACTTACGATCTTCAGGAGAACCGGCCTAGTTCGCATTGGAATAGACTGAGAGCTATGTGGAAGAGCTAAGCTTGATGAGTAAACCAAAATCAATAGAAAACTTAAGATACCTTAGAATCCGTTTAACAACAGTCCAGTGGATGTCTGTTGGCTTGTGCATGAATTAGCACACCTTGTTCACTGCAAAAGAGATATCTAGGCGAGTGAGAGAGAGAGATACTGAAGTGCTCCTACAACGATGCGAAATAGAGTCTCATCAGGACAAGGGTTGCCATAAAAAAAAAAAAGATAACTGTTGAGAAGAACGCATGTGAGAGGATATATGTTTGGCCTCTATCATGTTGGTGTGTTTCAAAAGATTAAGAATATACTGCCTCTGGGAAGTAGAAGACCCACTAAAATTGATAAAGCCTCCAAGCCTAAAAAATAATGTAGTGGCCCTAAGTCTTTTACTGCAAAGTCACAGTTTAGTTGAGCAAGAAAATGAGAGATGGCGCCTGCATTTGAACCTGTGATTAAGATGTCATCAACATACACTAGTATATATAGTGTAAGATACTTCGAGATATAAACAAATAAAGAAATGTCTGACTGAGAATTAGTAAACCTAAGATCCACCAGTTTGTCACTAAGGTTGGAGAACCAAGCCTGCGGGCTTGTTTTAAACCGTATAATGCATTGTTGAGGTTGCAAACGTGAGTGGGAAATTGAGGATGAACATATCCCACGGGCTGCTGCATGTATACAATTTCAGAGAGAAAACATTGAGATGCCGTGGGTGATGAGAAAGGAAACAAAGACTCATCAAAGATGACATGACATTGTCGAGAAACAAAAACTCTGTCAAAGTTGGGGTCAAGGCATTTGTAACCTCTGTGAAGGTTGCTGATGCCAATGAAGATACATTTTTTAGACCTAAAATCCAGCTTGTGTTTGTTAAAGGGTCAAAGATAAGGATAACAAACACAACCTGAAATTTTAATAATAGAGAAATCAGGTGCTTTGTGAAAGATTTTTTCAAAAGGAGAGATGCCAAGAGAAGCGGCTGGAAGTTTGTTAATGAGATAGGTTGCATTAAAAAAAAAATCCGAGTAGAACTTTGACTCTGTTATTGTTTGAAAGTTCTTTACAACTGCCCTACACAACCGCTTGCGACTCCAATGCTACTTGAATCAAGAAATTACAAGTTTAACCAATTAACTATGATTTTGAATGAAGAACTACCACATTAAAAAGTTTTTTTTTTTTTCTCATCTTTCTTTTATTGGGACATTGTGTTACCAAACTGGCTCAGGTGCTTGGGGGTAGGATCTTGAAGAAGAAAGCAGGGCTGTGATGTTGTGACGAGGTTGAGCTCGTAACAGAAAGGAAGAAAGGTGATTGAAGATGAGTAACGACTTTAACTGCCACATTAATGAAATGGGGAGTTTTGGGGTAGTGTGTGACTTGTAGTAAGGGTTGTTTTAGTCGATAGCTATTGCTGTTTAGTGTAATTCTATTTTGAGGAGGTTTAGTTAAACGGTGTGTTTGAGTTGTTACATGTAGAAGTTGCGTTTAATGTTTGTAAGTTTGCGTTTTGAATTCCTTCATGCTCTGCGATTATAAAAACAGTTGCATGGCCTGTATAGACTTCCGTCTTGAATCATTGAAGTTTGACTCTTGGGAGGTTGAGAATTCCTCAAAAATTCATTGTCAAGGTTCATCAATGGAATCTTGCGTTTAATCACTTTGTCTTCAAGTTCATACATTCTTTCTTACTAGTTCTTGCAATTCTTGGGGTTTGAAGTTCAGTCCAGGCAGTGCAATAGTATTTTTGTTATCATGAACGTTACAAGTGGTATCAGCAGTCGACGATCCTCTAATGGCAGAAGGCACGAGAGGAGTAATAAAAGGTCATTAAGAAGTTTCACAGAAGCAACAAGATGTGTTGTAGAAGCAGTTCGACAACCATCAGCAAGAAATCAATGGAATTACAGGTAAGCTCGACCAGGTATGTGATATGCTTCATTCTTTGGTAGAGTCTTCTCATGTTAATTCTGATCATGATGGATTTGTGGATCCAAGAAATGTGGCTAGTTATGAGGAAAGGAACCTTGTGCATAGGGGGTTTAGATTAGATTTTCCACATTTTAGTGGGAATGATCCTTCTGGTTGGGTTTTCAAAGCCAATCAGCTTTTCGATTACAATCAAACGCCCTTTCATTAGAAGTTGTTGATAACTTCTTATAACATGGAGGGAGAAGCTTTAATTTTATACCCCTTAACAGTGGGCAATTCAATTCTTGGGACACTTTGGTGTCAGCCATTCAAGTTAGATTTTGGCCATCATCTTATGATGACTCAATAAAAGCTCTAACTAGGCTCAAGCAGAAAACTTTTGTTAGCTTGTATAACCCCAGTTTAGGCCCTGTCGAATAGGTTGAAAGGGTTATCTGAGAGGCACAAGTTAAGTTACTTCTTAAGTGGGTTAAAAGATGAGATCGGGTTGCCAGTTAAAATGCTGAGTCCAGTGAATCTTGGGGTTGCTTTTGGCCTTGCAAAGATTCAAGAGGAGTATGTATTGTTCTAAAGAAAATCTTGGAGACAAAATTTGAGTTTTGAAGAGTGAGGAGCTGTTGATAATGGGACTAATGTTGGTCAGAGATCTGGTCCTCCTGTGAGGAAAGTCACTTCAATTCAAATGGATGAAAAGAGGAAGAAGGGTCTGTGTTTTCACTATGATGAAAAGTGGAATCCTAGTCATATATGTAAAGTTCCAAGGTGTATTTCTTGCAAGGGGAAAAAGACAGTTTTGAAGGTGTTCTGAAGGAAAGTGAGCAGTTGGTAGAAGTTGTTCAACAAGGGGGGGGTGCAACAATCTGTGGTGCTTGAGGTTTTCATTCATGTTATTTTTGGTTGTGTGAACAACAATGCAGTGAAGTTGTTTGGAAGAATTGGCTCTTTTAGTGTGGAAATACTTGTAGATTCAGGAAGTATTAATAATTTCTTGGATCCATTAGTAGTCGAAGCAACCAATTTAAAAGTTAAAAAGGATGTGGGGTTGCAAGTGAAGGTGGCAAATGGAGCAAAAGTTCTGAATCAAGGCATATGTGAGGAAACATTGAAGATTCAAGGCTCCAAGTTTTTGGTTCCATTCCATATTTTGACACTGGGTGGCTGTGACATTACTCTTGGGGTTCAATGGCTTAAAAGACTGGGCCTTATTTAGTGGGATTTTAATAACATGTCCATGCAATTTGAGGTGAATGGCAACAAGCTGTTGTTGCAGGGTCTTATGTATGATAAAGTGCAAGTGGAAGCTAGGGTCAACATGTTGAAGTCGTCTTTCATCGGCCAAAAAGGGTGGTTATTATAGTTAGTTGTAATAGAAGATAAAAAGGAGAAAATGGGAGCGTTACCAGAAGTTAAAGAGCTGTTACAACAGTTTACTTCTATTTTTGAGGAACAAGTTAGGTTGTCTCCAACTCGAGATTTTGATCATCAAATTGTGCTGGGGGAAGGCACTGCTCCAATTTCTGTGAGGCCTTCTAGGTACCCTCACTACCAAAAAATAGAAATAGTGAAAATTAGTCAAGACTTATTGGCTAATGGGGTGATTAGATCAAGCCAAAGTCCATTTTTCCTCACTTGTCCTCATTGTGAAGAAAGCTGATGGCACGTGAAGGATGTGTATCAATTATAGAGCTCTCAATCAGGAAACTGTCAAGGATAAATTTTATATTCCTGTTACTGATGAGCTCCTTGATAAGTTGTTTGGAGCAAGGTATTTTTCTAAACTTGATTTAAGATCAAGTTATGATCAAATAAAGGTGAAAGAGGAGGATATTTCTAAGATAGCATTTAGAACTTATGAAGGTCATTATGAGTTCTTGGTAATACCTTTTGGGCTTACCAATACACCTGCCACTTTTCAAGATTTAATGAACCACGTCTTTAAACCTTTTCTCAGAAAATTTGTCTTAGTATTCTTTGATGATATTTTAGTTTATAGCCAAGATTTAACTCAACATTTTGAGCATTTGAAGGTAGTGTTATCTGTTTTACAGCAACATACCTTATTTTCTAAAAGATCTAAATGTAGATTTGGTGTCATGGAAGTAGATTATATAGGCCACATTATTTCTGGAGAGGGAGTTAAAGTTGACCCCACTAAGATATCAACCATGATTGACTGGCCTATTCCTAAAATAGTGAAGGCTTTGAGAGGTTTTCTAGACCTAACTGGGTATTACAGAAAGTTCATTAAGATTTATGGGTGAATAGCTGCTTCATTAACCTTGTTGTTGAAAAAGAATGGTTTTAGTTGGTCTAATGAAGCTGAGAAGGCTTTTATACAGCTCAAAAATGCTGTAACTCACCCTTTTGTTTTGAAGCTACCAAATTTTTCCCAAGAGTTTTTAATTGAATGTGATGCCTTAGGGGTTGGATTGGGGGCTGTGTTGATGCCAAACAGCTAGCCAATAGCCTTTTTTAGCATGACTCTTAAGAGTAAAACTTTACTCTTATCAATTTATGGAAATGAATTTTTAGCACTTGTGAGTGCAGTGGGGAAGTGGAGGCCATACTAGTTGGGTCAGCCGTTCAAAATTAAGACTGACCAGCAAGTTTTGAAACATTTGTTGGAACATAAAGTGGCTACAGAAGCTCAATATAAATGGATCTCGAAACTCATGGGTTTTGACTTTAAAATGGTGTACAAAAGAGGGAGAGATACCAAAGTGGTTGATGCACTTTCTAGAAAGATGGAAGAGGAGTATGCTACTTTGGCTTTGATTTCATTTCCTACTCCTGCATGGATAAATGATCTTAAGTAGAGTTATTTGGAATCCTTTGAGATAACTCAATTGATTGATGCATTGCAAAAAGGGGAGCATGTTCCTAAAGATTTTTCTCTACAGCAAGGTTATAGTTTCTGGTTCTTTGTTTCAAAAGAGAGTTTTGCAGTACATTCATTATAGTCCAGAAGCAGGTCACATGGGTTATCAGAAGGAAGGTAAAAGAATGTCAAACATGTCAATTGAATAAGTTTGAAAATATGCTGCTAGCAGGGTTACTTCAACCCTTGCCTATTCCTCAAAATCCTTGGCTCGATATTGCCATGGATTTCATTGAGAGACTTCCCAGTTCTACTGGCATGACAGTGATTTTAACTGTGGTGGACATGTTGACAAGATTTGGTCATTTCTTTCCTATGTCTCACCCATATACAGTATCTAAAGTGGAAGAAGTATTCTTTTCTGGGGTGTTCAAGCTTCATGGGTTGCCTAGAACTATTGTTTTAGATCGTGATGTGATTTTTACAAGCTTATTTTGGCAAGAACTCTTCAAAATGCAAGGTACCATCATAGCTATGAGCTCAGCTTATCATCCTCAATCTGATGGTCAACCTTAGGCATTAAATAAATCTGTGGATGCTTATTTGAGAGCATATACTGGATCTAAACCAAGGAGTTGGACTAATTGGTTGCCAATGGCTTAGTGGCATTATAACACAACCGTGCATTCTTCTACAAGAGTTTCTCCATTTCAGGCCTTATATTGGATGCCACCACCAAGATTACTCTCTTATGTAGCAGGTACTACTACTAATGTTGCAGTAAATCAACACTTGAAGACTAAAGAACATATTTTATGCTTCTTGAAAAAGAATTTGAAGTGGGCATAGGACATAATGAAAATGTATGCTGATAGGAAGAGATCATAAAGAACCTTTGAAGAAGGAGATTGGGTTTTTCTTAAACTTCAGCCTTATAGGCAAATATCAGTTGCTATGAGACATAACATGAAATTGGCCCCTCGAAACTATGGTCCTTTTCAAGTCATTCAAAATATTGCCTCAAATGCTTATAAGTTGAGTCTGCCACCCACATAAAAAATTCTTCCAATTTTCTGTGTCGTGTCTTAAGAAGAAGTTAGGGGATCAGATTTCCCCTTTGCCTACTCTCCCTCCAATCGATGATGAAGAAACTATACAGCCTGAGCCTGAAAGAGTTCTTGAAAGGATAATGAAGAAAATAGGCAATCATGTTGCTACTAAGGTGCTGGTTAAATTGGTAGGAGCTGAAATGGAAGATAATTCATAGGAATTGTTGTACAAACTGAGGTCTCTACATCCTCATTTGGTGGGCACTGTCTTGTAATTGTCACAGGTGCCTTGGGGGCAATGCCTTGAAGATGTGGAGATTGTCACTAGTGCTTGGGGGCAGGATCTTGAAGAGGGAAGCAGGGCTGTGATGAGGTTGAGTTCATAATAGAAAGGAAGAAAGATGATTGAAGATGAGTAATGGCTTTAACTGCCACATTAATGAAACAAAGAGTTTTGGGGTAGTGTGCGACTTGTAGTAAGGGTTGTTTCAGTTGATAGTTGTTGTCGTTTAGTATATTTCTATTTTAAGGAGTTTTAGTTAAACGGTGCGTTTAAGCTGTTCGATGTATAAGCTGCGTTTAATGTTTGTACGTTTGCGTTTGAATTCCTTCATGCTCTGCAATTATAAAAATAGTTGCATGGCCTATGTAGACTTCCGTCTTGGATTATTGAAGTTTGAGTCTTAGGAGATTGGGAATTCCATGAAAATTCCTTGTCAATGTTCATAAATGGAATCTTGCATTTAATCACTCTGAGTTCAAGTTCATGCATTCTTTCTTACTAGTTCTTGCAATTCTTGAGGTTTGAAGTTCAATCCAGGCAGTGCAGTAGTGTTCTTGTTATCAAGAACGTTACACAAACTCTGTAGCCAGATCTTCCCAAAAAACAAGCAAAATTAACCTTACCGATGTAGGCAAACGGATTCACTAAAACTAGCAAAACATATATATTAATGACATAAAAAATGCTTACTAGAAATGGTAAACAACAACTATGAAAAAGAAGTGTTAGGGATAAAGGTAAGGACGATAGTTGTTGCCGACGGAGGCCTGTGAACAACAGCCTGACAACGGTGTATGGAAACGTCAAATAATTGTAGTAGGAAGACAATGGAGGAAACGATTTTAAAGAAAGCAACGGAACGAATATTAAAATGTGAATGGGTTTGCAGCATCATATATTTTTTCCTCATTAACAAATGTGAGTGGGTTTGCTATATGTATACCCTTAAAAGTGTCAAAGTTCTTTTTCTTCAAGTTTGTAAATAGAGTAGTGTATTTGGGTGTTATATTAGAAAAGAAGTGTGTAAATAGATTTTTTAGGGATGAATATATATGGACAACTATTTTAAAACTTCATAAAAAGTATTAATTTTTTAGTTTAATTTTTCATCTTATTCAAAATTTTAAGGTCGTTCGAGAAGACAAAAAATCAAATCATAAAGAAGTTACAAATGTACGTATGCACTCCAATGAACAACCGACATGCGGCGGAAAAGGAGGATAAGCGTTAAAAAGGATGAATAGCTCAGCCCAAAAAAGCTAAGAAGAAGTTGTTGCTATGCTACAATAATGTGAAAAGAAAAAAGCTAGATACAACCGGCCTGTGCACACACCGGGTAATCGCCACGTAATTTAAATGAAACGTTGTGCTTTATTTTATGTTGTGGAGATGAAAATTACTGGTGGGCATTCAGGATTTCATCTTTAATGAAATACACCGTTTCACTTGAGTCTTTCCTCCTTACCAACTTCTCCTTCCCCTTTCGTGCATCCCGTTCTCTTTTTTCCCTTTACATTTGTCTGCTTTTTCCTGGAATTCCTTAAGCCCGTGTGTCCCCTTTTCCCTAACTCATGTAATCATCGAAGTCATTTCCCAGTCGCTGTCGCTCACTCCCAAACAAGCTTAACTAGTTTCTTACAGTGCATGGCTCTGATTGTAACAATCTAGATAGTGACAAAAGAAAGACATAATTAATTCACAAGAAAAGATTAAGATTGGAATCTTTAAAAACTTTCCTTATAGCTCATAGAAAAAAAGCAACTCTCTGTACGAGTGAGGAAGGCAAATTTACCCCTTGGCTGGGTAGCCAATTCCATGGGACCCAACTTTGTCTATTCCTCGAACCTCACCATCTCAACTTTCGAGCTCCTACAAATAAAATCAAACAGTGGCACTGCAAAACAACCCAATGAAGGCAAATGGTTTTTCAGAGAAACATTCCCATTAATGATTTTTTTCGGGAAATGGGAAAGCTCGCTGGAAGCTAAAGAGTAAAAGGCATAATTCGCCATCTGTGGACCTACAATGTATTTGATGCTTCAACACCTAACCATAAGTTTCCATTACTTCCAACTGGTTGTAGATTAATGTTGGATGATGAGCAGGTGTTTTGCCCTCCACACCAGCAATTATTTATAGATTATTGAGTTTGGGCAAGGAAAAAAAGGTGTCAGATAGGGAAACGGGAACCGAAACGGGTGGCTGCTCTAATGACGACAACGGTGCTTCTCCTTCTTCTTCCTGTTGTTATGCTTATGGTTATTCCTTGGGTTTGGGCGTTTCCCTTCTCAGATGGTCTTCTTCCTTTCCGTCGAAATGGATTTCGGCATTTGTGAATGAAAGTTTCAGTCCGATGTATTCTTCCCGAATTTCACTCAAAATAAAAAATGAAAGATGGAAAGAATGAAATACTTTTGGAACACACAAAATGCTTCTTCCCAAGTTTCACTTGAAGAACGAGTTTCAGTTGGCTTCTCTGATCTCTTCTTTCTCAAGTTTCAGTCGATTTCTTTTTCTTTTTTTAATTTCTGACAGATGCTGACATGACAAAATTAGCCGGTTACATGTCGATTACAAATGTCGGTTGTATGTAAGCAGAATTGATGTGAAAATGGACGGACAAGATCGAGAGATAGGAAGCAACCCAAAGGATCACAACGTGTGACCTAGAAGTGGAAAAGAGTTGGAAAGTGGAAACAACTAGAATTATAACCCGAATGACATCCTTGGACAGACATCGGCATTTTTCTAACTTAGAATTAATTCCGTGAAACTGTAAAAAACAAAATCAATCTTATTGGGAAACCATTCAAAGCCCATGTTGCCTCTCAAATAGAGCAGTAGCTACACGAAGCCCACAAGGCTCATCAATACCAATGACCCTATTGGCTAATAGAAGGAAGACCAACACCAACCATTGTTTCCCCTCCAGTGCTACTTATTAAAGCGGACTAGAGCTCAGCCCATTATCGTCAGACTCGGCCCTTGTATTACTATCTTAGAGTATTAACATTGGATTATGCAAATGTAAATGTAAAATTTACATAATATGACATGATTTTGCATTTGACTATTCCACTTAAAACTTATTTTCACATCGGATTATCTATATATTAGTCAAAATAATAATAAAATATTATAAATTTAATAATATTTGTTTTTCAATTTTCTTTTGTTCTATTAATTTTTTTTCATAGATTAAGAGCTATATGGAAATATGAATATTACAACCAATATCAACTTTGAAAGAACCATGGTAGTACTGCAACAAGGTCACCAGTATAAGCTTTGTTTTCTTGCATACAATATAAACTCAAAAACATTTACTATTATTTTTCCACAAACAATTTTCCAAGGCATCTGACTAGAACAAATGATGTCAGGCTTATAGGTCTATCAATTTACCCATCATCATATATGTTTTGGGGGATTTTGTTTTGTAAGGCAGCTCTTAAGTCTGTCCTATATATCATTCAATCTTGTGATCAACTTAAGTAGCTTTCAATTTTTACTTAGTTCAGCTCAAGCCAGCATGAACAACCATTCTTAACCTTGAACCATTGTTGTTATTGAAGAAAATAGAAATATACAAACAACAATAGATCAACATGCACATGACTCCCAAACCAGTGCAAAAAATCTTGTTGTAGCAGTAAGGAAAATATTCAACCTTCCTTCTCAACTCTCACCACCCTAGTTACTGATGACTCCCAAATTTGGGAACAAGCATGTAATTCAAGATAACATAACTGATATTCCATTTTAATCCTTTACAATTAGCTGCTGACTAATAATGATGCATTGACAATTTCACAATTAAAATGAAGTTGCAACCAAATGAAGCTGCTGGCCACATTTTTCTTTTTCCTTTCTACCGAAGGAAAAATTTCACTTCTACCAATAACTCAGTAAACTATAAACAAAACACACAAAGATTCAAGTTTCATACGAAGTCAACCCATTATCTCTCAATTTGGGTCCTCAAAAAAATGCAAAAAATATCGTTCGACCTGTAAAAGCCAATTCCAATAAACAAAACGTATAACTCTAAAAACAAAGAAACTCTAAATTGCATTTTTCCGCTCTTTCCTTTGTTTTTTCACCCAACCAAACAAAAGGGTTGCATTACCTCAAGACAAAAAAAAAAAAAACACAAATCACCTGCATAATCCAATAAAAGAAAAACCTAAAATCAACTATCGCAACCAAATTTGAAAGAACTTGTGATCTTTTAATCAAGCCCAAACTCAATTAACAAAAAAGAAAAGAAAACCTCAAGGACAGTGAATATCGAGAAAAGCTGAAAATGAAAGTACTTGAAGATTTCCTTGAGTTCAAGCGTGATTTATATGGAGAATGGTGAGTTTACGAGGTTAGATTTAACGAAACCTTAAAAATCACTGTGTTCGGCAACGTATATTATGGACTTGGAACACTTGGGAGGGGATCGAAAAAAAATGAATAATTGCAGGAGAGAAACCAAAAGGAAAGACAATGATTTTAATTGGTGATGAGAAATGAAAGAAACCCAAAAAGGAAGAAATGAGAAATGGAGGGAAAAACCCGTAGGAGAGAAATGAGTTAGGGAGAGGGAGAATCGGGAGAGAGTATTTTTTATTTCATTTGGTCTAGCTACAGTTAAATCCAAATATGACCCACAACACTAACTTACTGTAGCTAAAAATCTTTTTTTTTTTTTTTTGCATTTGCATAATCCAATACAATGTATTTTTAGACTATTATCCAAACGCTTCATTTTTTTTTGGATTTGCATAATTCAATGCTAATGCTCTTCAAGAGATGATAGAGAGAGTTTTACATGGTTTCATTTCTCATACTTTTTCTTTTCTTTCTTTTATATTAAAGCGGTTTAAACCATTGGATAAATTAATGATAACATAATTGCGAGGGAATAATCATTGAAACAAAATTTACATACAATGCTATAGCCAGTGTTATAACTATACAAAAAGTAACTTAATAGTCTTGTCCTCTTGTCGTCTTCGTTTTGTTTTGTTTTGTTTTTGTCTTGTTTAAATAGAAATTACCTGTCATCTATCAAAAAGAGAGAACTCACTATACATTAGACAAAAAATATTATTTTGGTAATTTTCGTTTTTAAAAAAATATTAGTCATAATTCCTTCAGTAAGGACATAATTGTTTACTATCCGATAACAATCAGTCTTAAAAAACTAAGTAAAGATCTTTTGTCAAAATGTACTAAAAAGGTTATTGATTTCCTCATGAGCTACTGGCATTGAGAAACAATATTCAGTAACAATTGGCAGCCCACCAAAACAACTCGACCCCATCGCCAAATTGGAATTTAACCATGGAATTCAAGATCAATTCTCACGATGATGATGAATCACCTAATATAAAACAGTTACCAGAAAAAAAAAATGCTCGATAATATCCAATAAAACAGAAGCAAAACTTCCCTATAGCATTCTCAGAAAGACCATTTATAATTCAAAAAAGAAATGATAAATTACGATAGAAAATCCTATTATTACCATTGTCCTCTTAGATCTAAAGTTTTGAGCTTACTCTTCCTCCTCTTCATCTCCTTCTCCACCAGCAGCTTTCTTGGCAGCTGCCTTTTGGTTCTTGCGCTTCACTCTCCCAGGGCGCCCACCACCGAAAGGACTTGTCAGTGAAAAATCAATGTGCTTCTGTGAGTCCACTCTCACCATGAAAGATGGAATATTAACTACCTGTCTCCCAACCCTGACAAAAAAGGCACAAACATTTTAAAGCATTTCATCAAGATAATAAACTGTCATTTGTTCACCCAAGAAAGTGACCACGATGGAATCAATAGCAAATTAGAGTGTCCAAAGTTCAGTTAACGCAACACATCTCAAATTGGATTGAATGAGAAAGAACGCCACCATGCTCTTCAGGAGCAACAGTTACTAATCAGAGATCTACTAATTATGAAAACCAACCCATATATTTAGGGCATTGGGTCAATGTTCATTGGTGGCCAAGCAAATGTCATAGGACATAACCATGTTTAACTCGAGTCCCACTGGGACCAACTGCCAAGTCTAGGAATTTGTTATTCAAAGTCCGAACAAACCGAAGTGACCAAATACATCAAATATTAATTGAGCCAACCCAGCCACTAAGCCAGGCCAATAGAAACAAATAAGAATTTATGGAAAAAGAATCCATACACGAGCTCAAAGTTAAATGAAAGCTCAGGGACTCTAAACTCAAACTTTGCTATTTGTGTTCCAGCTGACCCAGGAAACCAAAAATCCTATAACAAAATAATAAGATTGCCTCACAAAAGTGCAGCCAATTGAAGCATGAAGCACATTAAAGGATGACCTTACGAGCACAACCTAGTAACCACTAATCCCTTCAGCCACTCACAAAACACAACCACCTTGCACTACAATAACCATGAGAGTACATCTCAACCAGGGTTTCATGGCATTTATAATTGTCCTATCAACCACTACTTATCCCAACAACATAGTGGAGACTCGAGATCCTCTGAATGTCCAAATTGAGAATGAACCACCATGATCTGAAAGTCTGCCTAAGGAGTAATTCTTATACCTTCCCAAAATAATTTTATTTGTGGATGCAAACTCTAAACCTACAAAATTAATCATTTACTTCATGTTTCGGAAGGGTACTCAACTAAATTATTTTTCGAATGAAAAAAAGGTGGTGAATGGAAACGATCACACCACAAGACGTTACAAATGGTTTAACATTTATTCATTTCATTGCTTGCAACAAATTCTATTCGTCTCTAATCCAGTTTAACAAAACTCTGCTTTAGAATCCAGAGCCAACAAAAATTAGCAGTTAGACCACACTAATGATTTGCCTTCCCACCTTCGCACATTTTATTGGAAGGGAAAGGGGTGGAATTCCCTATCCAAGGACCAATCACTTGCCAATATTCGGAACATACAAGTCACAAACATAAAGAGTCAACAATCGTAGATGTTCATAAAAACCAATTCAAAGCAAGAAAAAATAAAACAAGGCTAGTGAGGTCCTAATGTCATCATAGCAACTTGACATTTCAAGAGGGCGAAGTTTTTCCATCAAATTCACAAATTCTACTTTCTTCATTTTTGTGGGCTCTCAAACCCTCGAGTTCAAATACTCTCTTCTGGAAAACCAAGAGCTTTGAAGTTTACCTTAGACTTTAGCTCCCGAGTTTGGTTATTTGTGTAAATTCTTTCAATGTGACCAGTTTATAACTGGTCAAGGTGCAATCTAGTGGTCAACAGACGGGCTTAGGACGAGCTTTAGAATAAGACATCCTGAGTTTGATTCTGCACCAAGAGTTCCCCTGGATCACTTGACACAGTTCTAGTGTGGTAGGGAAGGTCTGAATGGCTGCCCTGCCTTGGTGAGGTTTCATGTCGTAGAAAAAAATGTGACTTAGATATCATAATTCTAATGGGTTGCTTGAACTCGAACCCAAAACTAGTGGGATGGAGTAGATGATTAACAGTCATTGAAAACTCCAGACTCTTTGATATACATAAAAAATCCAAATTAATTGCAAACAGTAGGCCAAGAACTGAAATACCAAATCACATCCACCTATAAGCGATTAAACGGAAAAAAGAAAAGAGAATGAATACATACATATGCAAAATACAAAAGCTAGAAGACACGATCACAAACATATTAGACCTTGTGGGAAGAAATGAAGCATTAGTAGCATAATCATTTCAACGTAACCTAAGGGATATTAATTATTTACCTAATATGCCTCTGCCTGATAAGCACTCTGGCATGGTGAATGGACTTGGCCATTCCGGACTTGAAGACCAGCGTTTGAAGACGGCGCTCAAGAAAGTTCTCCACAGTGAGGGCCAACACGTAATCGAGCTTGTTCTGGCTCTCGTCCAGTAGCCCGTACCTGTTCATCCTCCTCAAAAGGGCTTCACCCTCAAAAATCCGACGTGGGTTCTTTTCGTCCAGTGTCAGAAGCATTCTCGCATTGTTACGAATGCGACTCAAAGCATACTGCACCCTCCACAGCTCCCTCTTGCATCTCAGCCCATACTCTCCCACAAGCTTCAGCTCCGCGTCCAGACGCTCCTTCTCATAGGGACGTCTGGGCTTCTTAAAGGTTTTCCCATCTGAATTATATATCAATCGAAATAAACGAAAATTGAGCTCTCATTAGAACCTCGAAAATGTTAATAGACCGACAGTACTGATTTAAATTCAGTCTCACACTTACTTGCGACGGACGGGGACTGACTTGTATTCACATATTTTCTAAACAACCTATAAATAGTCTTTATAAACAAACTTCAAGTTTCAAACAGATTACGAGAAGCAAGGAAATATGAAATAGATCCGAGGTACGAAGATAAAACATTCCATCCAATATCATGAGACCCAGAAGACTTACAGTTTCTGTAAAACGAGACGTGCACCATGCTGCTTTGCCTATGCCGGCGCTCCCGCCCTCAGTCCGCGATCCGAAGAGAATGAGGAGGAAGGACGGTGTGATGAGGAGCTTGAAGAAGCACAAAGCAGGGTGCGTTATAGGAGGCTTTATATATTTCCTACCCATAGGAGTCAAGGACTAAACCCTAACCCTAGTCGGCCGAAATCTATTTCGGCCCTCTCCCTTTCGGCCCATTTGGAGAGGGTACATCCAATTTCTAGATGTGGACTCGAAAACCGAAACGGTGTGATACCAGGCCGAACCCAACGTTGAATTGAAGGTACTAACTCATTAGCAACTATGGAGGCAATTATGGATTGAGAAAAACTTTCAGTCGGATGGGTTTAAAATCCATTTTCACACCAGCTAATAGATCAATTGTAACGCATAGGCATTTCAAATACATTTATCCTGCACCCGCAACACCAAATTTGCCCTCATTATTTCCTCTCTCGCACTCTCCCTTATGTTCTCTCCGTTCTCTCCCTCTCCCTTCCTGCACCAAACGTACACTCTCGTCTATTTCCTTTCTTTTCTCTCATACTTGTATGACCACAAATTGATGCCAACTGACACCAAAACTAATCATTTTGCCCGAACCTCAGGCCCTACTCACTACTCATTCCCAAACTTCATTTTAACCGAACATTTACCCAAAAGTATTGTCTCGATTGCATAGCCAACCCCAAAGTCCCCATCTTGACGTTGCTTCTGTAAATATTCCATAAATTAAAGACCTTTAATTCTTTTAGTTCCTCATGAAAGTTATTATTTCAAATTTTCTTCGATTTATCCACCAAAACTGAGGAAACCCATATTGTTTTGTTTTTGGCAAGGAGCATCACCATACACGCACTGACACACCTTTGGATTCTCTGTGTATTCTTCGACTTTTCCTAAATGGGTCTTTGGTCAAACTTGCTTTTGATCAAAGTAGTTTCATTCTTTTTTATCAGTGCCGCCACAACTTGCTCCAATGGAGAGTACAGGGTTCGCGTTTCCCTTAATTTTTATGCTACATTTAAGTGTAGGTTTGGTGCAGGATGAGTGTTGGTTTAATGTAGGAAGGGAGAGGGAGAGAACTGAAGGGAGAGAGGGAGAGAAAGGAAATGGATGAGTACAGTTTTGGTGCTGACAGGTGCAGGAGAAATGGGTTTGAGATGCTTACGTGTCGCGATTTCATTGGTTGGTGTGAAAATAAGTTTTAAATCCATCCGGCTGGTAGCATTTCTCTTATGGATTGTGTGAGTGCACATATTTTTTCATTTTAAAAAGTAAGTTTTATTATTAAAAAATTAATTTTTTTTTATGTGAATCTTTCAAAAAGAATGTGTAATATTTGCGCACTTTATAATTATAAATATCATTTCTTAACTCATTGATATCGATTTTATGTTAATTTCGGATCATCTCAAATTATATTCAAATGGGGTTATTTTAACTCAATTTCATTAATTTCACATCTAATTCTTTAATGAGTAATGCTAGATACAGTTTTACAGTGTGCAAGTCTCGCGCATTTTTTTTTAAAAATAGTTGGCTTGATTATTAAAAAAGTGATATTTTTACATGGGTCACATACTTGCACGTTATACAATTGTAAATATTATTTATCTTCTTGAATTGTAATGAGATCAGAGATAAATAAGACATTTGACAAGTGAATCGGGATTAGGGCGATGATATTTGATTTTGATTTGATTTGTGATCAATTTAAAATTATGATTTATTATTAAATAATATAATTCGACTCTACTCATATATTAAATAATAATATAAATAATTTATATTTATATTTTTTATAATATTTTTAAATTTTACAATAAAAGTATTTTTTAAGGACTTTTTTTTTTTTTTTTTGAAATCAAATTCTCATCTTCATTTCATTAAACCAAGGAAGAAATACATGTTGGGATCTCCTCCAATATTACAATAGGGTCAGAAAATAAAAGAGAGTTTTTTGCTAACAAGTAAGCTATAGAGTTGTCATTTCTCCTAACATGAGAAACCTCCCACTTAGCAAACTTTTGAAGTAACACTTTAGTTTCATTCATGATCATACTAGCACTACTTCAGCCTTCTTTGTCGCTCTTAAGGACCATTACAACTTGGAGAGAGTTCCCTTCGATTATGACCTGTGTAAAGCCAAGCTCCAGTCCAAACTTCACTACTTGCAACGCCCCATAAGCCTCAGCCAGTAGAGGGTCAGGGAAGAGATGTTTGCTAGTTCTCAATGTAGAGATAATATGGCCTGCACTGTCCCTGGCCATCACTCCTACACCAATGAGACCTTGTGCCTTATTTGTTGCCCCATCCCAATTCAGCTTGATCCAATTCAAAGGGAGAGCCTGCCATGAGTTTGTAGAGGTGTATACTTGACAGGTTCTGTAGAGGTGATCCAGTCCAAAATGAAGTTATGTACTTAAACCGAAACCGTGTTGTATAGTCAATGATGGTATACGAATATGCAGGCCATAGAAAAATACTTATAAAAAATCGGAATTTATCTGCCAAAATTTACAAATAAGATTATAGAACTTAATCTATCTGTCAATTTCTATAAATTTAAATATAAGACTTAATTTATTTTTAGAATTAGATAACTCATTAATAAACTAAAATTCGTTCAAAAATTAAATAAACGAATTTATAATTATTCAGAAAAAACTAAACCAACGTAACTCTCGATTACTCTCTGATTAAAAAAAAAACTCTCGATTACTCTCTCTCTCTCTCTCTCGGTAGAGGGTTTAAGCCCTACTCTGGTTCCATTGTTTCTGGAGACGAACTCTCAGCTTGGATGCAGTAATCTCTTCATCCTGATCTGTCTGAAATCATAGATTTTTTCTTCAAGCACCCCCCACCATAAAAAAAATGCACTGCCTTAAACGCATAACAGCATCCCCTTCAATTACGAACAAATTTCATAAACTCACTTCCGCAATCCCAGAACTCAGAGGTTTATCTTCCAAGCCGTCTTCGTCCGCCAGCAGCAACTCGAGAAAGGCCCAAGAAGAATGGAACGAATCGTGGGAAACGGCTTGGCTACCGGAGGACCTTTCGGCCAAGCACCGGTCTCCCTGGGAGACCGACGTGAACTTCCCGTCGCCTGACTCTGGGGTTGTCCTATCCTCCGAGGTGGACGCGGAGACCAAGGCGTTTGTGGAGGACATGAACGAGAATTGGAATCAGAGAAAAGGGTCCAAGACCAAACAGCAAGAAAAGCAACAAATTGAAGGTCATAGCAGTAATGGTACGCTTTATAGCTTGGACAACATGAAGAAGGATTACAGGTTGATGAAGCAGAGGATTCACGCGGGATTGTGGGTGAAGGAGATTGAGAAGCAGGAGGAGGCCAAGTTGGGGTATCCCATCGCCGGAGGAGGGGACGATATTGAGAAATTGCTCGATAGCTGCTCCGAGTATGCCTTTTCTAACACTTTCGTTTATCTTCTAGATTTTTTTTTTTTGCATTTTCGGATGCATGGGATAATTGGCAGGGGACACTGTCACTTTGGCCCTTGGTGAATTTATTATGATCTGTTTGATATCTTGGTCATCTACATGTTCTGGTATCTGGTATGAAATGCTGTAATTTGGGGTGGTTTACATATATAAGGGCTATATAGATTTTGAAAATATATATATATATAAGTAAAAGTAAGATTTTATTGATAGTAAAAGGCATAGCCCAAGTACAGGAATTATACACAGAACAAACATATTTTTGAAATCTGGCGACCTCTCATCAAGACTTGGCATTATTTTATTATGATCAAGTTATTTTGATTATTTTCAATGCATTAAGATAAAATTGAACACTTTTTGCCAGTTCATTTTGTGTGCTATCTTTATCATGGCCCTTCTGGGAATGATTAATAAGAATAAACCCATAAAGTAATGTTGTTTTTTTTGGGGGGGCCTTCTATTAGTGTTTTTGGACTTTCTTACTAGAATATATGCATCTCTGTTGTTGGATGCAATTTTTACACTATTACAGTTATAATGTCTTTTAATTTTCTTGTTTATATGTATGAAGATTATAGTGGCACTAGTGCAGGCTTTTTATTAATTAAACTGTTGGCATTAATACTTGAATAACTGCAGGATTTTTGACACTTCCAACAATGAATTGAACAACTCAAAAATTCCAAGCTCTAATGAGTTGAAAAACAAGCCTGATGGCTGGGAAACCACAGCCAAGGCTCAAGATGGAAATGTTTGGGAAATGTCACAGAGGGAAGAAGATATTCTCCTCCAAGAATTTGATCGTCGAATTGCATATAGTAAATTTCGGGTGTGCACATATCGTCTCTTGCGCATACTTTTTTCTTTCTCCTTGTTCTAGTACATTATCTTTCTGGCTGTTTAGTGTTGTGTGAATGACGGATGCAACCTGAAGAAGGGACGAAGTCCCAGATTTTAATTTACTTGTCGGTCCATGGTACTCAATAGATAATTGTAATTATAGGCAGATTGAGGTCAGAGTTGTCTTGTTTGGCCTTAGAATGATCTCTTTCCATTTGACGGTGTAATTAGAAAGAGATATTGGAGCAGTAATCAGGTCACAAATGTTTTAGACACTGATACAATCCACATGGAACATGACCATTGTTTTCTCTAAATTCCAGGCTGTGCGGTCACCTCCATGTTGGCTAAATATAAATTGGGGTAAATTATACTTACTAAACTAGCACCTCATTCTCAAACACTTGTTGAATTGTAAATCGTTGCTACTAGACGCCTAATTTGAGGTCTTGGATGTACTTTGCCCTTTTCATCCAAATGATCAACTAACTTATTGTATTATATGAGAAAAAAACACTCATTAAGTTGCCAATTGAAATGAAAGAAGGCAAAAGTATTTAGTACGGATATATATTTCTTTCTCTCTTGATAATGTAAAGTTTGCAGTTTTGCCATTTTAAAATGAGGTGGAGGAAAAATTCCACTGGGGCATGATTTTTTATTGTTATTTTTTGATCAAGAGTAATATGGTTTTCTCACATGTTTCTCTTGTTCAACTTAACCACTGATTTGCATGGAATTGAGACTTTTGAACTAGGGGGTGAGTTACAGTGATTTTCCATTTTGTTGTGTTCAAGAGTAGGGTGGCTGTTTGGAGACGAATGTTTAATTTACTTGTAAATTTAATTTACTTGTAAATTGTAACGTCTGCAGATTTTTGGACTGGGTATTGATATTTTAGAATTATTTTTAGTTACTTCTTAAGATTATTACTCTAATTGAGTACGATATCAAGCATTTTTAATTTTCTTCAAGTTCTTCCCCTTTTTCTTTTT
Organism: Juglans regia; assembly: GCF_001411555.2. Lineage (NCBI taxonomy): Eukaryota > Viridiplantae > Streptophyta > Magnoliopsida > Fagales > Juglandaceae > Juglans > Juglans regia. Next base: position 12,336,920 of record NC_049913.1, on the reverse strand, counting down.
TGCCGGTTCCCTATCTTATTAGTGGTTTTATGAAATTGGTATGCTACTATTTCGTTTACTTATCAAAAACTGAAATTGGTATGCAGATAGCTAGTTTTATCAAGACTCATATATTTAGCCGGAGGAGGCCAATTGATGGGTGGAAATACATGATAGAGGAGCTGGGACCAAATGCCAAGAAAGGAAAGGGTAGTGTTTCAAGGTTACCCAGTCTATCCGACGCATCAACCCAACCATTTAAGGAGGAGAAGAATCCATTTGACAGCAGGCTAACCCCGTTAAAGGGAAGGTAGCTTGGATGGGACTTCTCTCAAGTATTTGCCTTTGCATCTGGAGATCAAGATTTTGAAACTGTCAACCGCTACTGCAGCAACTCTAGTGATTTTGGCTCCCTCTGTGTATGGGGGTTCCTATCATGTAGAGAACTGAAATTCTAAATCCAGCAAGCTACAAGAATGCGTGTTAAAATTGGACACTTTGAAAACATTGTAATTTGAGCCCTTATAAGAGAACATTTCTAAGTTTCAGTTTTCTTATTTGTATAATTTAATGATGGCTTTGTGTTATTAACACGAGAAATTGAAAGTAAGCCAAAATTCCATCTATTCCTTTTCTTTAGTAAACCACCCCCCCCCCCCCCCGGGGAAAAAAAAAAAAAAAAAAACCAATAAAGAGAACGCTTGAATATCAAAAGATCGAGGTAGTTCTCATGAAGTCTATTCTTATATCTGAGACTACTTGTTTGATCAGTGTAGAGTTTGGAACTACAGATGTTGGTAGTGATTCTCACTCAGATGATGGAAGCATCCCGTGTCAAATTCTCTCCAGCAAATAAAATCAAAGCAGAATTGTTTGCATCTGTTAAAGCCTGGATGGCATATTCTGCTTGTGTCATTGATGGTTCAACAATAGCAGTTTTCATTTTCTATGACTTTAGGAGTTCTCCTTTGTGGTTGTGAATGATAGTTGCTGTAATAGACAAGGAATCACTTACAACAGCAACCATCGTTTGAGATGGCTCACTCATGTGAATTAATAATAGACTCAAATTCTTTTTTAAAGCTATATCTATCCTTATTAATAAAACTAGTACCTAAGAATTGCACACCCTCCGAATTGCAGTGCGCATGCCACTGATTCTTTATCTCTGACCTTTTGTTTCTAAAAAGAGTTCATATGTATCCCCAGTTCTGATATGTGTCGATACCTAATTTCTCGCCAAACAAATTTAACATTTGCCACTGAAGAGTCCGGACACCGGCTCATGACCTTAGCCAATGCCTCATGCCCGAGGCTGCAAACATTCAGACTTCTTAACCCAAAACACTACTCTACGTTGTTACAGGACCAGAAGCTCATTTCTCTTTTGAAATCTTGTAAGCAAATATCAGAAACCTCGCAAATCCATAGCTTTATGGTCAAGTCTGGCCTTGACCATGTCCCTTTCACCCTGAGCAAGCTTCTTGCGTGCTCCATTCAAGATATGGAATATGCAGCCTCCATTTTCAATCATATAAAAAACCCAAACTTGTACATGTTCAATACGATGCTTCGGGGCTATGCCACTGGTGATGACCCAAACAAAGCTTTTGATGTTTTTAATCATGTGAGAGCTCAAGGAATTATGCTAGACCAATTCTCTTTTATTACCAAACTTAAAGCCTGCGCCCGTGTATTCGCCATTGGGACTGGGCAAGGGATTCATGGGGTGGTTGTGAGATCTGGGCATGGGCTATTTATAAATGTAAAGAATACGCTTTTGCATTTATATTGTGTTTGTGGGAGGATTGGGGATGCTCATAAGTTGTTTGATGAGTTTCCTCAAGAAAATGACTTGGTTTCATGGAACACTTTGATGGGTGGCTATCTTCATTCGTCACAACCAACTGTGGTATTGGGTTTGTTCTGGCAAATGTGTAGCAGTGGTTTGAGAGCCAGCGTCACCACAGTTTTGAGTGTTTTGTCAGCTGTCGGTGATTTTGGAAATTTGCGTGGAGGGGAATCTGTTCATGGGCATTGCGTTAAAGTTGGCTTTTGTTCTGATTTAAATGTTGTTACTGCTTTAATTGATATGTATGCAAAAACTGGGAATGTTGAATTAGGGCGCAGGACTTTTGATGAAGTTACCGAAAAGGATGTTGTTTTATGGAATTGTGTGATTGATAAGTATGCAAGAAGCGGCATGGAAGAAAAAGCGGTGGCTCTACTACTCGATATGAAACTTCGAAGAGTGAGGCCCAACTCATCTACATTGGCAGGATTGCTTTCAGCTTGTGCTGCCTCTGGAACCATTAATCTAGGCCGATGCATCAGTGATTATGTGGAAGAGGAGGAAATGGTGTTGGACGCAGTTCTAGGAACAGCTTTAGTTGATATGTATGCTAAATGTGGGTTCTTAGAAGAGGCCATTGACATTTTCCAAAGGATGGAGAGCAAAGATGTGAAATCTTGGACAGCTATGATTTCAGGATATGGCATTCATGGGCAAGCGAGAAATGCCATCATGCTGTTCTACAGGATGGAGGGTGAGGGTTTTAGACCTAATGAAGTCACTTTCTTGGCGGTTTTAAGTGCTTGTAGCCATGGAGGGCTGGTGACAGAGGGCATGAGTTGTTTGGAGAGGATGGTATGTGAGTATGGCCTGTCACCAAAAGTTGAACACTACGGATGTATGATTGATCTTTTAGGTCGTGCCGGTTTACTGGAGGAAGCATACAAGTTAATCCAGAGCTTGCCCATAAGGGGTGATTCTACGGCATGGCGATCGCTACTTGCAGCTTGTAGAGTCTATGGGGATGTTAAATTGGGGGAATGTGTGAAGAGGGTGTTAGTTGAAATATATGATGAACAACACCCCACTGATTCGATCCTTCTCTCAAACACTTATGCCATTGCTGGAAGGTTGCCGGAAGAAAGAAGAATGCTGGAAATGAAAGTGAAATATAAGTCACTAGGAACTGAGGAAGAAAAGGTGACGATGAAGGAAGCTGGATGTAGCATAATTGAGATGGATTCTCGGTGGTAGACAGATAGATAGTTGGGGAAACGAGAGCTACTGACTAACCGATAATTCATTCCCTCGCCATGACTCATGAGCACACAAGTATTCCAGATCCTTGTGACGAGACTTTTTGACATATTGACCTTGTAAGGACGTGTGGAGTGTGGATAAAGTAAGCTTTCTAAATCCAGTTGATTATCCAGTTATGAAACATACGATCATTTTTACCTATTTAGTATACACTCTACTAGTGTGATTGGTCAAAATAATTATTTTATATTAAAAAAAATAAGGTAACCAATCATATTAATGGAATGCTATTACGTAAAAGTGACTGCACATAAAATTTTATATCCCAAATAGATGAGAAATAATCGCTTTTTTAATCCCAGGTAAAGCAAAATATGTGCCACACCTCTTGGTGAATATAATTAAACGAGTTGGTTTCGGAATATATAATTAAAAGTACCGGATAAAGACATCTTCGAATTTTATTTCTTGTTCTTTTTACATTTAACCGTTTTAATGTTGAATACAAAGAAAAATATTTGGTCTACAAGTAAATCTTAAAAAAAAAAAAAATTACACAATGATCCATGAAATTGTAAAAGACTTTTTATTATGAAGTAAATTTTAGGTATTACAAAACATGTCCTGCGAGCGAAACTCTTGATGAGATCGAAATTTGTGATCAACTTTTTTCTCTATCTTGTTTTCTTATTATACATCATCAAAACTCACATTTTTTTAAAAAATTTTAACTAATGAGTATTGTAATATATCATATATCAATTTATCTATTTTTTCTTCATATCATTTAAAAAAATCTTTTTTATTCTTTTTAAATATTTCCTCTAAGTACCAATAAATTTACAATATCCTTGTATCTTTTGATATTTACAATATATTTTATATACAATGTGATATAATTCCGTCTTATACACACAAAATAAAAATATATAAGTCAAATAAAAATTAAAAATAAAATTAAAAATATGAAAAAATGGGATCATATTAGGAAAACATTTCCAAGATGTTTTGTGGAAAATAATGAAAGAAGAAGTGTTTTAGACGATGAAAAATAAAAAGAATTTGGTTAGAAGGTGAAAATCAAAATAAAAGGAGATGAGGAAGTAAATGAAAGGTTAATAATAAAAAAATTATTTATAGTATGAACAGCACCCGCCATATATAGAGCAAAGGTGGAATATTTGGGGGGGGTTTGGTCACCCCATCCCCACTTAGGGCAAAGGGCTACCTATGTTCAGTCAGTAGATCTCTATTAGAGCAGAGGAATTAGATTTTCTAAAACGAATAGGAATGCATAATTTAACTGAAGATGGCTAAAACAGCCTTACATTGGATTAATAAAAAAGCTAGGTAAATTAATTGTTGGCTAGAGTGTCCAATAATAGCAGTAGCTCATGGTGGCTGTTTTCTTACTAACATAGTTGGTCTTGGGTGTTTTTAAAGTTTTTTTTCAGCTGTATTTTGAGTGAGATATTGGAGAGACAACAGAGTTGGGACTTGCCTGTGAGTTCAAAAAAAATAAAATAAAATAATATCCAGCAAGAGTGGTTCCTCCAAATTGATTTAACAAGAGCAGTTCTGTGCATCAGTCGGAAGCCGCAGCACACCTCACGCGATTTTTTTTTTTTTTTTAAACTCAATGCACTGGTGTGCTGCGGCTTCCAGCTGATACAAGGAATATTTCATTTAACAATGTCTTTTCTTGGAAGAACCATCCCCACCAAATCATAATCTTGAATTAAAAAAGCTTTTTGTATATGTTTTTCAAACCTTATTGTTTTGCATGCATTGCTGGGTTCTTGAATTAACTCTAACATGGGAGCAATAAAACCGTGCTTGTGGGTAAGTGTTTCTGTCACATTGTTTTGCATGCATTGTGAGTTCTTGAATCTTCATTTTAATGGTGAGATAAAGAAATTGTAAAAAAAAAAAAAAAAAAAAAATCCTAACGGTTTAGCAAAACTGACAGATAATCTAATGTAGAATAGTGGAGATGCCCTTCCTGGTTAAATTTTAACTAGAAAAAAGCATAAGCTGATGGCAGGTCGCAAGTCAGACAGCTGAACTTTGTTCTTCTCTGTCTGGGGGTAGACCAGAGACTAGATTCATCGTGAATTACAAGCACGAGTAGTACTATAGTTTGATCATCTTTAAATAATGCATCACCAAGGATTTTGCCTTGGCCTTCTGTCAAGATAAGTATTTGTACAAAAGGTTGGAGGGACTAATATCAGGACGAAGGAGCAAGGGAGAAGGGGAAAGGACAACCAAAAGGCCTGACGAAAGATGCAAGAGCCACGTACCGCAGCATGGAACTTCCTCAACCAGTATTAAGGGCCCCAAGAAAACAAAAAATTAATTGAGAACTTCCTCAACCAGGTTACTGGAAATGCATTTTTTTTTTTTTCATTTTTTTCCCAGATGTTCTCTCTTTAGAAACTTTCCTACATTATGGATTTTTCTAATGTATCAGTCTACCTGCTTCTGACCCTGGATCATTGATGAGACTCCTGAATGACGGACCACAAAAAAAAAAAAAAAAAAAAAAAAAAAATTTACAGCTTCCAGAAGAAAGGAAGAGGATCATGGAAAACCGTGGTATGATGCATGTTTTTTCCCAGGGAATGCTCGACTGCCAACTACATTTTGCTCTGAATTACGAGCATTGAGCTCTTCACATACTTTGGCCCCTTTTTCAGACCACCACTTCGCTGCTTGTTCCTGTGTAAAATGTTTCCGGCTGTAGAAAAGATAATTGACTTTCAGCAAACAGAAATCCAGTACCAGTAAAAAAGAAGTAATCGAAAACGTTACATGATTGTGCTGTGCTAAACACACTATTTTTCAACTAGCTTACAAGTAGTGTTTTCTACTGCTACCTTAAAAAACAAACTGTTGGTCTCCTTCATGTTCAACCCCACCCCCCAACAAAAAATAAAATAAAAATATAAATGAAAGAGGTCAATTAGAACTAAAATGAAGATACTGGGCACTATTAGACTACTTAATGCAGTGGGATTAGAGTCTTGGTATTCTTCAGCATTGTGTGACTCTGTACAAAAACCACCATAACTGAGAATGTTGTATCAGAAGCTTCATCCTAAACATCAATTGTAAAAGTTAAAGCAAGATGTGGCCTAATTGAGGACAACGACCAAGAACAATACATTTTCTGGGAAAAATGCTAACTTTCCCTATTTAATTGGAACCCTAAAAATGATTTTAAAAGTTCTGTTCAAAGTTTGGTTCACAACAAGAATTATTAGTATTCAAAAAGTTAAAAAAAAAAAAAAAAAAACAAATTATGTAAATGTAACACCACCAAATGTTATTAATTAATTTTCCGAAATAATAATCTCAAATATTAAATTCACCTTGACAGTAACTATCAAAAAAAAAAAAAAAAATCACCTTGACAGACTAGCGGGAAACAAGTTGTCCACACAAACAGCTCTATCGAAGGACACGAATACAAGTTATCTGGTTACCCAAATGAGAGAAAAAGGATGCAATATGTTCAAGCTCTTGAAAGTCTAAATCCACTTTCACTAAGACACTCGCATGCTCCAGTTTCAAATCAAGACATTCAAGTTTAGACTCACCACCAACCCATTTGATTATAGTAAGACCACTATTGCCTTTCACCTTGATCTGGGTTCAATCACTTGGGAGTTCCACTTCTAGACAGTGCAGATGAAATCATAAATGGTACTAGTCCAGATGTGGACTACGACAAACTGGGAGGGTTGGAGTTTGATGCAAAAGGGAATTCAAGGAAGCCAGAGAAGCAAAAGGATTAAGGACGTGAAGCACAACATGAATGTGATGGTAAAGCTGTTTGTGGGGGGGGGTTCAAATGGCATGGTAGGCAAGAAATTGAGAGAGAGAGAGAGAGGCTTCAATAGTATGGCTTGTGGTCATGATGACCAAATAACTCGTTGACAACTAGGAGAGGGAGGGAGGGCTCTACATGCGATTTCTTAAAAAATAAGAATTGAGGGGGAGGAGCTTTATACACTGTTGACCCTACCCCTGAATCTCATCCCATAACTAACATCAAATCAGCACAAGCACCTTCACAGTAATGCAAGCTATCCACACACCGAAAAACAAGTCCAATCTGCTCAGCAGCAATCTAAACAAAATCAAGGGAAACCAAAGACCTAACATGGGCTATGCCTATTCATTATTCATCAGTAAAATTTTTCATGACTTATAAAAAAAAACATTGCAGAAAGCATACATGGATGATTGGTGGTAGATCCAAGACAATCGTTGTTGAGTGTAGGTCAGTAACGGCCAGAAACTTGTTGGGCGAGGGGGAAGAGAGAGAGAGAAGCTTTATGAAATCTGCTCCTTCCCTTTTCTTCCCCACCCGAATAGTGCATGTAAATTTGAAAAATGGTTTATGCTTCTAATGTGTAAGTCACTTTTCACCCATTTATTATTTTGTTGATTGGAAAATTGTTTTCTGTTGGCTGACAATTTTCAGCTGCAACAAAAAAAGATGGTTGTGATGGTTAAAGTTCGTCGATTGAATCCCCAATTATTAAATGATTTGAGTTGGAACTGGTGCAAACCAATGGCAAGGCTGATATATCTTGTTGAATTGAAATATGCCACTTTGGAGTCCTATAATCTCAGGGAAGATATGCATTAATTTTTTTGTTAAGTAGGTCATATATGATTCTATTAACATTGAGTAAAGAAGGAAATATAGATACCTGAAGCGAACGCGTTTCAGTTCAGTACCACCACCTGGCAAGGAGGACAAAGTTATGTACACGCCTGGGTCACCAGGCACTACCCACTCTCCATTTCCAGAAGGTGGCTTGGTTCCATTATGTAAAGTTCGGTTTGTCAGATTTTCATTTGACCCAGCCTCTGAAGTGATTCTGTTAGGTGGATGGTTCATGTTGGAGAGCTGGTTTAGAACATTGGAGGTGTTTCCAGCAATAGAGCCAGCACTAAATTTGGTCATAAATTCTTCAGGTGGTCTTTCAGCCATTTCCTTCAACTGTTCGACGATTAAACCATCCATAACATCAGAGGATTACTAGTTAACGTTATAGTTGCATAACTTAACCCCCGCCCCCCCTATAAAATTTTATGTAAAATTAAGCTGAATATTGCATTA